>NC_090256.1:54413123-54566060 GCF_037325665.1 Littorina saxatilis | reverse complement strand
AGAGAGAGAGAGAGAGAACAATTTTTAAAAAAATGCTTCTGAGGAGTATAGCTTGTTGCTGTCACATTCAACAAAGAGAAAAACTTTTACTGAGAAGAATAGCCTGTCATCGTCACATGTGACACCTTTTGTTATAATTATTGAGGAGTAAGCCTACAAGCTGTCGTTATCACATGGGACACAGAGAGAGAACTGAACTGCACTGACACTAAAGTACATGGTTTGTTGAATAAAATCAGCTTTAAAACTGGTGTAATACCGTTAGCAAACAAAAACAGATATGAAAAAATAGGACTAAAATAAATGCACATTTGTTCAAAATACCAAAACTAACCACACACATTAATCTGAAGGGATGTTCAAACGCTCTTCAGCACAGCTGGAAGGATTGATAGATCACACACACACACACACACACACACACACCTAATAACCACCAAAACAGACGACTCCCATACTAGATCAACCTACAAACGCCAATTTTGTTCATGATCAATGAGCCTTTTCTTTCAAATTATGCCTTTCGGTCAACGCGCAAGTTACCCCGCAGCGGAAAATCAAAATACATGTGCAGCCCCTTAGTTTCAGTTGGTGGAAACTCTTGGAAAATCAAAGGGATTGCATATGCAGTCTATAAGCCACTGCTTATAAGCACCATTTCACCTTAAGCAAGTTTGCTTTAAGCGGATGAACCACTGTTTAGTACTACTTCCCGAAAGCGAGTTTGCTTTAGACAGGTGAAAAACTGTAAAGTTCTATGTCACCAAAAGCGAGTTCGCCTTGAGCGGAAAAACCCATGTTTAGTATTATTTCATAGACAACGAGTTTGATTTAATTTAAGCGGATGAATCCACTGGTTAGTACTGTTTAACAGGAAGCGGATGAACCATTTTTTAAATGGTATATTTCTTTAGCAATTTTGCTTTTAAGCGGGTTAAACTGTACAACATGTACCTCTAAGTAACTCCACTGAACCATCTTGCATATCAGGTCCTCAGCCCGCTCTTCGTGACGCCTGCGTTCCACACCGCTGATGATGTCCTTGATGTCTACCTGGGTCTTGATAATGTTCTTGCTGTGTCCGTGGAGCTCGAGCTGGCCAGCTGTCTGCTTGACAGTCACCTCAACGTCGTGTGCGGCTCCAGCCTGTATTAGTTTGTCCAGCTGAAGACCAATTGAAACGGACTGGCTAATTGAGGTTGTGCGTGTGAAACACTGTCTGTCTGCTAGTCTGTATGTCTGTCTGTCTGGCTATTTCTCCTATCTTTTTCTCTCTCTCTCTCTCTCCTCTCTCTCTCTCTCTCTCTCTCTCCTCTCTCTCTCGCTCTCTCTCTTCTCTCTCTCTCTATCTCTCTCTCTCCTCTCTCTCTCTCTCTCTCTCTCTCTCTCGATCAACCTTGCAGCTCTACCTCTCTTTCATTGAGCTTCTCTCTATCTGTTTTTGTCTTTCCGCCCCCCCCCCCCCTCTCTCTCTCTCTCATTCTCTCTCTATCTGCACTTCTCTCTTTCTCTTTGTGTCCCTCTCTCTCTCTCTCCCCTCTCTCTCTCCTCTCTCTCCCTCTCTCTCGCTCTCATTCTCTCTCTCTCTCTCTCTCTCCTCTCTCTCTCTCTGTTTAACCCCTGTCCTTGTTAAATAAAGTTATGTCATCAGCAGCAGCAATAGCAGCATCAACTCTCTCTATCTCTTTCTTTCTCTCTCGCTCTCTGTCTCTCTCGCTCTTATTCTCTCTCTCTCTCTCTCTCTCTCTCTCTCTCTCTCTGTGTTTAACCCCTGTCCTTGTTAAATAAAGTTTTGTCATCAGCAGCAGCAACAGCAGCATCTACTCTCTCTCTCTCTCTCTCTCTCTCTCTCTCTCTCTCTCACACACACACTCTCTCTCTCATTCTCAGTCTCTCTCACACACCCTCTCTCTCTCTCTCTCTCTCTCTCCTCTCTCTCTCACTCTCTCTCTCTCTCCTCACTCTCTCTCTCTCTCTCTCTCTCTCTCTCTCTCTCTCTACTTCTCTCTCTCTCTCTCTCTCTCTCTCTCGTGACAAAGCAACAAGCAGGACAACATGGCATTCCTGATCACCGCATTTAAATATTTGCAGGTTAAGACCATGCTCAATAAGAATAAATAAGTCATCAGACTGATTCACCGTCACACCATTGAATCATTTTGAATGTGACAAGTCAGTCAAATGCAGTCTCATCATACACAATTCATTGTTTCATCGGCTTTAAACTAGAATGGTCTATAATGTCTAATATGAACGCGTCAATTCTCCGTGATCAACGCCCAGCCTAATAACAGTTGTTCCTTGTACTCTTCAGCTGATCAAAGTCATAAACAACACGTACGGGGCCAGGGACTTACACACTAGAAAAGAAGCATAAACGAAAGTTCTTACCACGGACTTTTCCATCTGCTTCACTGCCTCTTCTTCCAAAACAACCAGCGGGAACTTGTCCTTAACGAAGTCTTCCAGTGCCTTCAGTGCACCAGTGGCATCTGGCTTACTCACAGCGTACACATACACGTCTGCAGAGAGAGCAGACGGAAGTGTTGGGAGAGGCGGTGAGCCTGGTTGAACGTCTTCTGTCACAGGTCTCACGACCTCCAGAACTGGTGCCACTGTACTTCTGGCTTGGGGCGTTTTTCCTCTCCCAAGAACTGATGCGAAAAAAGATTTTTTTAGCGGTTAATATTTATTTGCAATTTGAATTATGTCAAAATTCGGTAAACGGACCGCATATTCAATGACTTAATTATTCGGAATAACTTGAGTTATTTTGAGTAAGTCATTGAAGAGGATGATAAGTCTAAATTAAGGATCAGCAAATGTCCTCTAGACTTTACTACAAGTGAAAATGTCCAGACAATGTGACCGATAGAATTCCCTTAGATAGTTTTTAGTTTATAGTATGGAATAAACCATGTTATTAAAATATGTCATCAATATTTTCCCGGCAAAGTAAGTAAATGATTACCTTTCCAAAGTATAGACCTGGCTGCAGTCGGTGTGGCAGGCTGCGCATTTTCGGCCTCTTTCTTAATTCTGTCCGCCTCCGATTGCAAAGCGTCGGTGAATTCTTGCATCTTGGTTGTGTTGCTGAAAATGCATCGGAGTTCCTGAACACTTGCTGGTTTCTCTTTCTGGAACTTGCTCACCGCTTTCAGGAAAGCGTTTGCCACGTCATTCATTTCAAACTTCATCTCTGCAAAATAATGAGCAAACCCTCCAAAATTAAGAGGGTGTTGGACATTTTATTTTCTGCTCATGTAAGCACCGGCGTAATGTTTACTTCCAAAAACTTGTGTATGTTGTGTGTAATAGTCTCTGCATACCACCAATGCACAGACATCCAGAACTTGACAAACCAGGGGTAACACTATGGTCTATTAAGAATTGATCTCAAATCCAGGAATGCCATGAATAATATTAAGCGGTAAGTTCCGGTGTTTTACGGGCAGCAGTGTGAAAATATCGGAAACGAAATCGGTAACCGGCCAGAGACACAGAGATACAGACAGAGAGAGTTAACTGTTGCCTCCCGCAGACTGCTCCAATGCAGTTTCCAAGACATGAAAAGTAAATCCGTAAATTTCAAGCAAAGCGACCATAACGATTTTTCTAAAACTTTAAATACGAAAACCTCGCACGAAGCGGGTTGAAACAGAATCAGATATGCACAGATTTTGTATGACACGTAATATGAAAGCGAAAGTGAAAGAAGGTGAAGAAAATGGGAAAGAAATGATGTATAGCGGTATTCTCTAGCGGGCGATATTGGGCGTTCTGGAAGGTACTGGGCTAGCTAGCAAACCAGACACCGGGACAGAGAGAGAGAGAGAGAGAGAGAGAGAGAGAGAGAGAGAGAGAGAGAGAGAGAGAGAGAGAGAGAGAGAGAGAGAGAGAGAGAGAGAGAATTGCATGCTGCTTTTTTCAATCAGCCATCGCCCGTGAGGGAACAACGGTAACAACTAACTCATTTAATAACAACCATTAGCAATTAATCAAATAGTTTAAGTTATAAACAAAACTTCAATATTGCATAACACTATCATAAAGTATCAGGTGGACATTTCAAAAGTGGCCTTTACTGATGAACTACAAAAAAACATTATATCACCAAGTAATTACGAGAGAAATTTAGTAATCAAGAGAGAGAGAGAGAGAGATCAAATTTTTTTACGAGGGTTGTAGCATAAGTAATTCAAACGAGCTTTTTTTCAACCAGCATCGCCCAGAGAGGGACTACTCTTATCAATATCATACACGTAAATTCATTTAAACAACAAAACAAACAAGTCGCGTAAGGCGAAATTACTACATTTAGTCAAGTTGTCGAACTCACAGAATGAAACCGAACGCACCGCATTTTGTCACCAAGACAAGACAGGTAACGTTAGTCAATGACAATCCCCGGCCCGCGAGAAGAAAATCGCTCACTTTTCTTGTGCAAAATGAAGTGAAATTGGCAAGCCAGAATAGTGCGGTAGCGTATTGCGCTAAGGAGGAAAACGCGCTTTTCTGTATTCGTTTGAATTTTCTGAGCTTGTTTTAAATACAACATATCAAATACATATGTTTTTGGAATCAGGAAATGATAAAGGATAAGATGAAATCGTTTTCGGGTCGATTTCTTAAAATGTAATCGTGGTACTAATTAACCTATTTTCGTTAATTGTGATCACATCTTAAGAGTAAACATGACCTATGTATATATTTTCTGATTCAGAATTTGATGCGGAATATGATGCAATCAATTTTGAATCTCTTTGCGAAAATTTGATTTTAATGACAACTTTAATGAGCAAACTCATCAACTAATTTTTCAGCCTCCAAGCTGAAATGCAATACCAAAGTCCGGGCTTCGTCGAAGATTACTTGACCAAACTTTCAACCAATTTGGTTGAAAAATGAGGGCGTGACAGTGCCGCCTCAAGTTCCACTAAATGCCGGATATGACGTCATCGAAGACATTTACATAAAAGAACAAATGATCTGGGGATATTATACCCAGGAACTCTCATGTGAAGTTTCATGAAGATCTGTCCATTAGTTTTCTCGGAACCGATCTACACACACACACACTCGGGGCAGGTCACACACACACACACACACACACACACACACACACACACACACACACACACACACACACACACACACACACACACACACACACACATACACACACATTCACACATACACCACGACCGTCGTCTCGATTCCCCGTCTCTATGTGTAAACATTTCGTCAAAACTTAACAAAATGTAAAAAAGAGAGAGAGAGCAAAGCAGAACCTGTGCCGATGTCTGGCAGTGCAATAGACTTCGCGTCACAGGACTCCGCCGTGTCCAAGAAGCGTGTGATAGCCCCGGTCAGGTCTCCCAGGGACTTGTCTAGGTTGACGTGTAGCAGGGACCGACACTTTAACTGGAACGCTGGTGTGACAGCCACCCCTCCCCCCTTCAGCTCGCTCGCTGTGATGAATTCGAAAAAAGACTATAAAAGGACATAATTTTTATAGGACATATACAATTATCAAATACATTATACTGTAGTATTATCGGATACCAACACAAAACTTCTGACAAAAAAGGCTAACTCCGCCTTAAAGTGGGCTTACAGAACGATGAAACAGCAATACTAAGATGGTGAAACCCACTCGCAATGGCATTCAACAACATTAAATGACAGGTACAGATCACTTGAATGGCTATTTAGCACGTGTAAACCACACACCAGTTCTCGTGGTTTACTCAACCCCCGAGCCATCGGAACTTCAAATATTGTTACTCGAACGGACAGCACTAGTAGCAAAGTCTGAACAAACATTTGTGGAACAACCTTTCGCTTTGATTGCTTCTTCCAAAGGTTTCCCACATCTTGCTGCCAAAGCACTTCCAACAGAACCTGCAATCAAACAAGTAATCAGAACGCAGGTACCATATAGGATAGATTAGGTAAGTATTGGTGATGTTCGTTATAGGTAGTTAGAAGTAACTTTGATTCAAATTAGTTGCGTAATAGAAGCGTCTGCTTGAGATCGTGTCCTAATTACGTGTAAATATTTGTTTCATTTTAGTTATTTTCAATAAGATTCTGTTTTAACCAAATTATTTGTGAAAACGTTATGCAGAAATCTTAAGAGTGACGATTCTTACACGTGTATTATTTGTGTATCGTGTAAAAGATGCCAGAGAAAACAAGGTAGGGACTGCACCTTTAGCCAGGTCGAGACACATGTTGACAAGGATGTCTGCGTCTTCGTCCAGTATGTCTCCTTGCCTCAGGTGCACGCTCAAGCCATCAATGCAGAACTGAGCACTTGCTGGGCCTTTGCGAACCGCTGATTTCACTGGGAAAAAGCACAAGAAATTCAAAAAGGTACGTTTGTTTTGGAGAAAAATATGTCCCGGAAAACCATCCGTTTCTGGTCACAGACACTGTCAGGCTTTTACACACAATACAAACACCTTTTCGTTTAAACATTCACCGCTTGAGAACATCCTTGGTGCCCTCCGTAAAGAGCGAGCATTTCTCAAAGAATTTATTTTTGCGTGGCCAGCCGGATTGTCTGTACCACAATCGGACGCCTCGTTTTGGCGCTAGGACTAACTTTTAAAATCAAAATAATAAATTGACAGCTTGTAACACAAACATTCTTAAATCATAAAAGATTTCTTTTTTCATCAAGACGAGATCAGTACAACTCGAGGTTTTTAATTTTTTTTTTTAAACGGGAGGCCGGAAGCAAGTCACGCAATGATCGTGTTTCACCAAGGCAAGCAGACAAACTTCCCGCATATCGCTTGCGTCTTTGAAGCTAACCGCCGCCGATAAGGATAAGTTCGTGTGACACGCAGTCGTTTGTTGCATTTTAGATTCAGAGTTACACAATTACGTGTTATTGCAGATACAGCAAGTCGCATTAAAATCACAAACTGACGAAGAAATTGTGGAAAAAAAGGACAGTGTGTGCCACGGGTCCACGATTACAAGGGTAAAATAAACCACGAAATCTGGTGTGTGGTTTACGCACGCTAAATATAGCCATTCAAACGAACTGTGTCATTTAATGCTGTTAAATGCTATTGTAAGTGTGTTACATAAGGTTAGAACTGCTTTTTTCGTGAGAAGATTTAAATCGTTCTGTAAACCATTTGAGGCAGACTGGGCCTTTAACGTAAGCTTCATGCATTTCTTGGCTATGGTGGTCGTTAATTATAGCCCAAAGTCGACTTCGGGATGACTTCGCACTCTCTTTCTACCAAAAGTTCAGTGCCAAAGCATCGTGCAGCCAGATTCTTGAAGTGGACTTCGCGAAGTCGACTTCTCCCAACTATGTTTAGGCAAACAGCTTTTTCCCGAAACTATACAGAATTGTCAATCTTTCTATGATTAATGAATCGCTGCTCAACGCTGCGAGAAACCATTTCAAATAAAAGATTCCTTCCTTCATTTGCTACTCATTGGGTCCATTCTACAAAACTGTAAAGCCTATCATGAGGATCAACATGTGTCTTAAAAGATTGAATAAATAGCAAAACCTTAGACCTATGTAAAATAACAACGAATACAAACCATTGCATCCAAATTATCAATCAGATACTAAACTAGTAGGCTTATGTATTTTGTACTTTAACATTCTTGAGACCAATCACATTTTTCGCTACATTATCGCTTTGAAGCAACTAGATAAAACGAAAATTTAAAACAAGTTTCAGATTAAAGTCTAAAACCAATATCCATAGTGTGACAACGTGCTCCAAAGCCAGTTAGTAAATGTTTATTGGTTTCTTTGTTTGTTTGTTTGTTTGTTGATTGTTTGCTCGTAAACTTACAGGGTAGGCAATACATTTTTTGGCCAAACTGTCTGTCCTGACGACTGCTCGCGTTCAGTTCTGACAATCTCTGAATCTGAGGCATCACGCGTTTGCGTTCGTCGTGGACATTTCTGAATTCCTGGTGGCACATCAGTAAAACACAATGAAGCATCAAAACGACATACAACAAAGTACTCATACTGTTGTTGAATGCAAATATGTACGTGGTACGACCTCGGTGTGCAACAAAATATATCCATGGCTTAATAATTAGACCTAACTAATATTCTATCATAGCCAGGTTTTGGAAACCCCTTATACTTTGTGATGAAACCTTTATTGTTACAAGCTCTCCAGAACTCTTTCATCGCGAGGTCTCAGAGTTCACAAGCATACTGAAAAGTCTTATATAGGCGCGGAACCATAGAAAGGGTATGACTAATTGAACAAATAGTACAAGGCCGTACCTGCACGGTCTGTGTGTCCTTGTGATAGACCACTATCCTGACATCCCTCAAGGACGTGGATGGACTGGTCTTCTGGAACGTGTCCACAGTGTCCAGCATGATGCGGGCGGTCTCATCACGGGGGTAGTTCAGCTGACCAGTGCCCAGGGCCGGGAAGACAAGGGAGGTGTGGCCCTGACTGCTGGCCTTCGTCAGACACTTGCTCACCACTTCTCGCAAGTTCTAGAGAACAATAACACAAACAACGTGCATCCAGTATGGCCAGTAAAGCAATGACAAATCCTGCAGAGGTTCTGAAAAAGATGGTCCGCTCGCCTGAAGCCATATACGAACTCCGGAAATAACTCAGTCGGATGTGTATGGGTTGTGAAAGAGTGAATACTCTTGCTTTTAGTGAGACTTTTATTATGGCACATACATACGACTTGTCCACGTGTTTCAAACACACTCCTCGCTAGTGACCTACCTATTATGTTACCTGGGGAAAATACCTCAGTAAAAGCAAAAGTATTCATTCTTTCACAGCCCATACAAACCCGACAGAGTTATTTCCGAATATCGTCTATCGAAAAATGTCACGAACTACATGAACTTGAAGCCATCTATGTACTCGTGTGACAGACAGTACGCCCTTTCTCCGTATTAAAATGGTTATTTTGGGTATAGCTGTTCAATAACAGATGCAAACTAAGGAAAACTTCTGTTAATGTTAATTCAAATTTGGTTTTGGTACCTCTGCTCTTTGTTAACGTATTGCTTTAGTAGGTAGTAAACATTCTAGTGGGCTGACGACCTTTTTTGTGTCAATAATCTACCAGTTTAACATTTTGACTTTTAGCATCCCTGGCCAGGTTCGTGTAGCAGTTATAGCAACCACTGTCCACGACAGAACACCGCACATTCCATCAGAAACAGACAAAAGCACACACAAGTGGGCACACACCGCTCCCCTGCCCTACCACCAGCTTACCTTCTCCGAGTTAGCAGACGACCAGTTGGGAAGAGTCAGGTGATAAACAGCCTTGCACGCAAGTCCGTGACCTTTGGTGTCACCAATGTCACCGACCTTGACCCCTGCTGTGAACTTGGTCTTACACTCGTCCTGCAGGGCTTGTCCCGCCTTGTTCAGCAGGGAGGCTGACACAGCTCCAGACTTGAGGTTTAGATCAGGGGTGGCGGTGTTCACGATCACGTCCGCCTTAGCAGAGAATAACAGGGTTTTTTTGTATTATAAATATAAGAAAACTAAACCAAAACTGAAATGGTAACTTCCACGACATTCTAGATTTTATTTACATCAGATGCAGCCGTTCAAATATCTCATTAAAAGCAAAAATAAGTATACTTTTTTTCTTTGTCTCTTTGACGCAAGCCCTCCCACCACCATCAGAACAACCACGCCATCACCTGGCCTTCCTGCTTTTATCTTCATCCTTTTCAAGAATTATGCGTTTGTTGTTTCATTAAAGTACACGTGTAATGCTGTTTCCATTGCCTTTTCATAAGTGTATGTGTGCATGGTGCTTTATAAAAATTATCAAATAAAAACAAGAGCCTTTAGGAAGTTGTCTTTTCTCTAAGAGTTACTAGGACAACTCGAAAAGCATTTATCTTTTACGATTCCATTTTTCCTTACAGATTATTCTTACGCAGACCTTCCAGGTCTATTACAGTTATTGTTATAATTAACAAGCACTTTTACCTTTTGCTGCGCAATCTCTCCCTCTACCACAGAAACATTGATCACATCTACCGTCGTGATCGAAGCAGCAGAAGCTGAGCTGAGACTTTGTCCTGAGACAGAAAGGTAAGCAATTTCTGAGTAACAGAAAAGGTTGGTTACATTTGTTTTTGAATACATCCAAAGAGGACTTATAGTCGATTTATCTGGAAAAGCCTATAGTCAATACAAGCATGAGTAATTTAATTCAGGAGGATATCAACTCACATTCAAAGATTTTAATGTGTTGGAAAAGAATTAAACTGCAGTTGCTTTACTTAACTCTTTGGATGACACACGAATCTGCATAAAAAATGGCATTTCAACGTCATACAACCGACTGCAATTTGTACTTAACTGTTCCTTTCTAATTGTGGTTAGAATACACTTTGTTTAAATGAAACCTGCCCTCACGGAAGTCATGTTTTTCGATGGAATATAATCATAAACTGTTCTCACAAGCGGTCTGGAAACCTCTAAACTGGGTATTTACTTGTATTTAACGAAAGGAAACCATAATTTGACAAAATGTACATGACTGCTTCTTCTTCTTCTGCGTTCGTGGGCTGAAACTCCCACGTACACTCGTGTTTTTTACACGAGTGGAATTTTACGTGTACGACCGTTTTTTACCCCGCCATTTTGGCAGCCATACCCCGTTTTTGGAGGAAGCATGCTGGGTATTTTCGTGTTTCTATAACCCACCGAACTCTGACATGGATTACAGGTTCTTTTTCGTGCGCACTTGGTCTTGTGCTTGCGTGTACACACGGGGATGTTCGGACACCGAGGAGAGTCTGCACACAAAGTTGACTCTGAGAAATAAATCTCTCGCCGAACGTGGGGACGAACTCACGCTGACAGTAGCGCGCCTGAGCTACATCCCCGCCCGATACATGACAACTTTGAGTGATTTATATTTAGCTGAACACCCCTTAAACCCAAACATATTGTTCGCGTTTGATTTTCCTTGCCGGTTAATGTTTTTCAAGTATGTATATACTTGTAGTAACAACCTCAACATCCTTTCACGAGACTGACCTGTCGACGAATGCTTGCCATGAATTTGATGGAATATCTGCAACAAAATATAAAAAGCTATAAAGATACAACATGCTTCAAACCGTACACACGCTAAACGCAACAGAACAGAACACCTCTCTGTCACAAAATGTTAAGCCTGTAAAAAGTTCAATAATTTAACATCAACAAAGATCAGTCTGAGGATAAAGTTTCCTTTCTTTTGAAATACTCGAGGTGTTGTTTTCTTTACATTAAAATGTATCTCTTGGCATTCTCACCTTTAATGTTTCTGTGTCTTTCTGATAGACCACAATCCTGACATCCCTCAAGGACGTGGATGGACTGGCCCTCTGGAACGTGTCTACAGTGTCCAGCATGATGCGGGCGGTCTCATCACGGGGGTAGTTCAGCTGACCAGTGCCCAGGGCCGGGAAGACAAGGGAGGTGTGGCCCTGACTGCTGGCCTTCGTCAGACACTTGCTCACCACTTCTTGCAGGTTCTGAAAGTAATTCGAGCAGAAAATAGAACGAAGCAAACCCTTAGTTTTAAAGATACCAATACAGACAGGCTGTATTCGTGGAACGGATAGCAAGAATGGAAGATTTAACCTCACGATCGGCGTAAGACGTAAGCATTGAGAAACAGTGTAGTGTAGGATACTGAATTGCATTAATATCAATGTGTCTGGCTTTATTTCTACCACCCGAACATACCTGTTTTGAATTTGCAGATTTCCAACCAGGCAATGTGAGATGATAGACAGTTTTGCACCCAAGCCCGTGACCTTTGGTGTCAGCAATTTCGCCGACCTTGACCCCGTCTGTGAACTTGGTCTTACACTCGTCCTGCAGGGCTTGGCCCGCCTTCTTCAGCAGGGAGGCTGACACAGCTCCAGACTGGAGGTTCATACCAGGGGTTGCGGTATTCACCAGAACGTCCACCTTAAGAGAGATTAAATATGTGACAATACATGAGAAAAGACGTATATTGGGGGGGGGGGGGGGGGGGTTGTTCTCACAAAACGATGAGTTAGAGCACAGAATGTTGAGAAACATGAAAAAAGCAGATGCATTGAATTTGTATTAGTTTGGCAATGTCAAAGCTTCTGAATGTACAATTTCCTAGCACAGAAGTTTGCAAGAATTCAACTCAGAAGACACGTTATTTACAATTACTGCATGTGCACAGATTTATGAAAAGTTAATACTTTGATCAGTAGCAATGAAGCCACAAAGCAAGCGTGTGAAAAACAAACCCGAAAAAACACAAAATGTCAAAAACAAACTACACACACCATATAGCACTTGAGGAATGAAATCCTCTTCTTGCCATGTGATTCGACAACTCTTGTTCCTAATTTAAACTGATTTTCGTTCATCAAAGTGTGCACAAAAAAGTCTCCCTTATTTTGAATGGTGCCGTGCATATCAATACATTTAAACAAAATGTATACATTAAAACGAAATGTATACTACTGTTATGTATTACATGATCATTGTTACATACAAAAACCGTTCACATCAGTCACAGCCTCTAGATGTGTCTTATAATCAAATTGTTTTTTTTAGATAATTCATGTTAACAGTTTTGTACTTGTTTTCATAGTTAAAAAAGATTTGATGAATGTGAAGTCATTCAGTAAACATCTTAAAAAGGCACCCACCTTTTGATCTGCAATCTCTCCTTCCACAATTGAAACGTTGATCAAGCCTGGTGCAGAGGCCGAAGCAACGAAACTAAGACTTTGGCCTGAAACTTGAAAAAAAAAGAGAAAAAAAAAGAAACACATTATTCGATCACAAAGCTAAATTGTGAATCCCTATAACACATTAAGTACACTGTTGTCTCAGAGGCACTGACAGTTTGCCATTCAGACACTTCAAGCAACATCAACGATTATCATAAAATACTTTCTTTGAGGTAGTCTACTATGCAAATCCTTCCTTCAAACATTGCAGATTTGGTTATCACGTTAATACAGCAAAAACGTCCTTTCAACGAAAATTCACTGTCCTTATTCAAGAACTAATACATGACAGACTAAGCGTAAACTATTTTCTCCACATATTGGACCCACCTGATGTTGGGATGTGTTGGCCTTGGATTTGGCGGAACGTCTGAAACAAAAAGGTCAACCTAACTGAGAACATACGGACATTAATATTGAGAATTAAGCTATATCATTAAAAACAGGCCTTGTCAACTTTCACTCTTTTTTTAAAGAAGGATTTGATGAAGTAGGATTATACAGAATTATAGTTCGCCATATTGGCAGATTTTCTTTTCAGATTGTGTGCGCATTTAAGGATGAGAGTTTCATCTGTGTGCGTGATAAACCAAGATTGCAGCTTAAATGATTGTTCATCATCTTCAAATGAAAGACCTTTGAAAAGTCTGTTTAATGTCATATTTTAAATACTTTTTGTGTTATGTTTAGTCTGAAACATGTTAATCTCTTTCCAGCTCGTTTTCCTTTACCTCGACTGTCTGTGTGTCCTTCTGATAGACCACAATCCTGACATCCCTCAAGGACGTGGATGGACTGGCCCTCTGGAACGTGTCCACAGTGTCCAGCATGATGCGGGCGGTCTCATCACGGGGGTAGCTCAGCTGACCAGTGCCCAGGGCCGGGAAGACAAGGGAGGTGTGGCCCTGACTGCTGGCCTTCGTCAGACACTTGCTCACCACTTCTTGCAGGTTCTGAAAGCAGCATGCATAGAAAAATATATGCAAGCGATTAATTGTAAAGATTCTGATAGATTACATCATTAGTTGTTTTTAAGTCACGTCGTTGATACTTTATGGTATCACATTGCGAAAGGTTCTAGGTTTTCACATTGAAATTGCAGTCAAAGACTCTTCTAAATATACTAATAAAGGACGCAACAACAAAAAACTCCTTGCTTCTAAGGATGTTCTCAACCAACAACATAAAAATAATATGGTTTCCGTTAAGCCGTAAATACAAAGCTTTTGAAATGTGAGTGTGTGGACGATTTTATCAACCGCTTTGAACAATCTGTGTTAAAGAACTTCTTGTGATCCTCCTTTCAGCAGTTATATTGATAATCATCTCCAAAAAAAAAAGCCTTGGATTTGAGTTTCACAAAAAGAACCTATCCCGGCAAGTGAAGTAACTATAACCTTTCACCGAATTCATATAACCTTGACAAGCATATATATGTCCACGCATGTGCACGCAGCTACGAATGTCTTATAAATTGAGACGCCATTCATTCATCCCACCTCTTTGGAGTTTGCATTTGACCAGGCAGGCATAGTCAGGTGATACACAGCTTTACACGCAAGGTTGTGACCTTTAGTTTCAGCAAGGTCGCCGACCTTTACCCCGTCTGGGAACTTGGTCTTACACTCGTCCTGCAGGGCTTGACCCGCCTTCTTCAGCAGGGAGGCTGACACAGCTCCTATGTTGAGGTTCAGATCAGACGTGGCTGTGTTCACGATCACGTCCACCTGGACGAAACAAATGTGAAATCATGCAAGAACTAACTCATATCAGAAAGAGAATGTTTGTAGTTTCCATAGAAAAGGTGGGTTATCACTGAAATATGCCATATTCGTTGACATGAAACCATTCTTGACAACAATCAGACTGGATGAAGTGTAAATTCAACTTATTTCAACAGTGATTATCTACACTCATTAAAAACAATGAGCATTTTTAAACGGCTCTAAGGACCTGAACGTGTATTACTCTCTTTCGTCTTCAGCTGATATGATACTTTACAAAAATAGTTGACTCGGTAAGTACGTTTAACTGTGCAATGATCATGATATGATTAAAATAAGTTATGTGAAAAATGAAATGTCAGCTATCTCTGTGGGTCAGTTCTGGGCCCATAACTGTCTTTTAGAGGCTTGTCACCTTGCTTGTGTCTGTTCTATGTTTACCTTTTGCTCAGTAATTTCTCCTTCAATGACGGAAACTTTGATTAGGTCTGCTTTTGTTGTCACAGGTGATGAAACCGCTTTTGGCACTGCACAAAATTGTTATCTATGTTGGCTGGTGGTAAACAGTCATGGGAACAAAGGAGTTAATATGCCATACAGTAGAAACGTAACAATATGATGATATGATGATCAGCATGGAGATAAAAGGAAGTTGGATTTGAAAACTGTCAACGCACGTAATACTGCATACAAATACTAAAGTTACGTGAGAACATTTTCCAAGAAACTCGCTGGGATTAAGACGCAAGCGAGGCAATCAAGACGCTTAAATAATGCAGTCTTAAGACTGAAGTTCTGTCATAAGATATTTTCTTGTAAGTCTGCCATTAAGGTTTTCATTAGTGACACTTCATAGTAGTTTCACTTCATACTACTAACACAACAAGACTTTGGTTTAGTTAGGCGTGAGGTTTATTATCTTTCTGGAACCACTCAGTTACATCAGTGTACGTGCTAGGCTGGTCACAAGATGGCTGACAGTTCCGCGTTGATTTTACACACGTGACCAATATTAATATTAATTAGATGACGTCATGGAATTTCCCAAACATCTCCCTCCTTAAAAGGAAAATGCATTATTCTTAAATGTCTCTGTTATAGTGTCAATGTAATTTTCAAATTTCTTTTTCAGACAGAAACACTTTCACAAAGTCAGTTTTCCAGTTTTCAGGTCCCTTAAAGCTCACTGCAAAGTCTTGTTTTTCAAACAAACAAACATCTAATTAGAAACAAGCTTAAAATGAAGTTTTTGCAAAATTATGAAAAGTTTCTTAAGATTCACTCTCCTCTCATACTCATCCAATCATCATTCTATATAATGCTTTCACTCTCTGTCATTCACATGCTTGCCCAGTTCTCCTTTCATCCTTTACTACTGAAAAGCAAAGAAATTAAACAGGAATACATCTTGGCATTAAATAGAACTTTAACGCTCAATTCCAATGAAACTCTAAACTTGAACAAATGAAATTATAGAGAAAACTTCACGCATTCATAACCAAAGCTCTTGTTTTCTTTACGAAAGAAAGAAAGATAGATTAACGAAAGAAAGAAAACATAAGCTTTGATTCACTTCCGCCTGAAGTTCTATTGCATTATAAAACTTGAATTAACTAAACTTCACCACCAAGTGCTCAATGCACTTCACACAAATTTCACCACAATTTGCTCTGCTTTTCTGCCATCACACAATGGCAGCACACACTTCTTCCTCCCTGTAACGGAGAGGCTTAGCAGCTGTGTAGCCACCAACTGCTCTGGTGACACGCCTGTTGATGTCCTTGGAATCTCCGATGTCCTTGGAATCAGATGATGAAGTGATGTCCTTTGAATCTGATGCTGCTGGGGAATGTTCTGGTGAAACAGGAATGATGTCGTGACGCGGCGATGGGATTTGCTGCAGATGTTTTCTGTTTCGCCGGAGGACACCTGTAGAGGGTGAGTTAATCAGATAAGTACGGTTGTCAGCATCAGCTGCCACAACTGTTCCTTTCTTCTTCCAAGTGCTTTCAGCGTCAGTCTTGACCAGCACTTGATCACCTGGTACCAGCTTTGACAGAGGTGTAGCTCCGTGCCTCTTGTCATAGCTGAACTTGTAGTTGTCTTTCGCCTGTTGATCTGCTTGCCGGATGTCTGCATCGCTGACTGGTCGTGGAACCAAAACTTCCAGAAGCACCGGAAGTCGCGTACGCAGCTGCCTGCCCATCAGCGCCTGTGACGGACTGACACTTGTACTGCTGTGCGGTGTAGCTCTGTAGTTGAGCAGAGCTATATCTGGCGATGACTGTCGCAGAATCTTCTTGGCGATCTTCACACCGCTTTCAGCTTCCCCATTTGCCTGAGGGAAAACTGGACTGCTCGTACTGGTACGAAAGTCAAACTCTTTGGCGAAATCCCTGAATTCCTTGCTCTGGAACTGGGTACCGTTGTCAGATTTCACAACTTCTGGGAACCCATGTGTCATGAAGATCGATCGTAGCTTTGCAATAACTGCTGCTGATGTGGTACTGGTCAGACGAAGAATTTCCAGCCACCTGGAGTAATAGTCAACAACCACCATGTAGTCTTTTCCCTCAAATGAGAGAAGGTCCATCCCTAGCTGTTGCCAGGGCCGCTCTGGAAGCACTGTTGGTTTCAGTGGCTCACTCCGCTGGCTTGGTCGATGTTGTCTGCATTCACTGCAATTTTCAATGAATGTCTTCAAATCTCGGCTGAGACCTGGCCACCACACACTCATTTGTGCTCTCTCACGACATTTGTGGAGACCTTGGTGAGATTCATGCAGCTTCTTCAGGAGATCTGGACGTTCACTCACTGGGATGACGACTCTCTTTCCACACACCAGTAAGCCCCTGATGAGTGAAAGTTCTCCCTGTACTTGCTGGTAGGCCTGCAAGTTAGCTGACACCGACGAAGGCCAACCATTGCAGACATACTGGATCACTTGCTGAAGTTCAGCGTCATGGACCGTTGCTGCTCTCAGGACCTCGAGGCGACTCTCGGCGATGGGCCAAGACTCTTCCACAAAATCCACGTACGCCGACACAACCTCACTCAAGTCTTTGTCTTCTTTTGTGACTGTCAGCGGACTTCTTGAAAGTGCATCTGCTATGACGAGGTTTTTCCCAGGCACATGCTGCACTTTCGCATTGAATCGCATCAGTCTCAGGAGGAGTCTCTGACACCTAACTGGTGCACGATCCAAATCCTTTCAGGTCATCAAAGGAACGAGTGGCTTGTGGTCAGTCAGCAGATCAAAACTGTCCAAGCCAATCAGGTACTTTGCAAATTTTTCGCAAGCCCATGTTGACGCCAAGCATTCTTTCTCAATCTGCGCATAACGTCTTTCTGCGTCTGTGAGTGTTCTGGATGCGTACGCAATCGGTACTAGCTGACCACCTTTCCACTGCATAAGTGTGGCTCCCATTCCGTAGCTACTACTGTCGGCACTCACTACTGTCTTCCTGTCTGGGTGGTAGAACTCCAGTGCTGAAGTCGATGAAATCTTCTTTTTCACCGCCTCAAATGCCTTCTGCTGTTCATCTCTCCAAGCCCACGCTGTATCTGCTTTCATTAAGTCTGTGATGGGCTTCAGATCTGTTGCTAGTCCAGGGACAAACTTGCTGAGGTAGTTAAACATACCACATACCGTTATGAGATCTGTCAGTGATGATGGAGGCTGCATATCTGTGATTGCCTTGACTTTCTCCGGATCTGGACAAACTCCGTGTTCGCTGATGATGTGCCCGAAGTATTTCACTTCCGTCTTCTTGAACTTGCACTTTTCTCTGTTCAGTTTCAGTCCTCTTTCTTCTATCCTCTTGAGAACTGCATCCAGTCTTCTGTCATGCTCCTCTTCGGTACGACCAAAAATGATCGTGTCATCACTCTGAACTTGAATGTCTGGCCTTTCAAGTTTGTCTTTGCGAAGAATTCTCCTTTTGTACTCAGTCTTCCTCCTGGAGAGCTCAACTGTACGCGTGTAGCTGACAGCTTTGGTTTGTTCTTGAAACGATCAAAAGTCTTCTCATTGATGATAGTCAGATCTGCTCCTGTGTCGATCTTGAACTGGACATCAATGTCTTTGATTTTCAGAACTGTCGTCCAAGGTTTTGAGTTGTCAGCAATCACCGAATCCACAAAAAACTCATCCTCTTCATGTTCTGTCTCAACCTCACGAACGCTGCGGCACATACGAGCAAAATGTCCTTTGCGCTTACATCGCCTGCATTGCTGTCCGCATGCTGGACACTGTCCATCTTTAGGATGGTCTCTGCCACATTTCCCACACTCTTGACCATCACTGTGCTGAGAAAACTGTGAAAAACTGCGACCTCGCAGATTTCTGGCACTTTGGGCATCGTTTGAAACTTTTTGACTGCCCCTCATATGTCTTTGTTTACCTGTCAAACTGTTTTGACCGCCCCTCGTATGCTGTCGGAACTTTCCACTCCGAAATCTAGATCTGCCCCTGACGGAGTCAACAGACGTTTTTCCTTGGCCTCGTTGCTCCTGAATCTGCGATTTTATCAGTTCATTCTGACGAGCGATCTGAACTGCCTTTGGTAATGTCAAAGTGCTTTCGAGTTGCAGTTTTTCTGATACCTCCGGATCACGTATGCCCAACACTAGTCTGTCTCTGATCGTATTTTCTTTGTCGGCAAACTCACAGTTTTTCGAGAGTTCGTATAACTGGCGCACATACTCTTCGATGCTTTCATCTTCCCGCTGATTGCGTTTGTGGAACGTAGCTCTCTCATGGATGACATTTTTCTGTGGTAGAAAGTATTGGTTATATTTCTCTAGCACCACATCAATTTTTTTCGCGTCAGCGGGTGCCAATTCAAAACACTCGAAAATCCTTTCTGCATCGGACCCCATGCTGTAGATAAGGCTACTAACCTGTACCTCTTCGTCTTTTTTAAAGAGTTCGCTCGCGCTTCTGAAGCGTTGAAACGTGCCACGCGAGTGCGGCCAGTTTGCCGGTTCTCTGAAGTTGAAATTTGCAGGTGGTTTGAAAGCCATTGTCACTGTCACTGTCACTGTGTTCCTAGAATTCCTCTACTTTCTGACACCAAGTGTTGGATGCTGTAGTTTCACTTCATACTACTAACACAACAAGACTTTAGTTTAGTTAGGGGTGAGGTTTATTATCTTTCTGGAACCACTCAGTTACATCAGTGTACGTGCTAGGCTGGTCACAATTAAGATGGCTGACAGTTCCGCGTTGTTTTTACACACGTGACCAATATTAATATTAATTAGATGACGTCATGGAATTTCCCAAACAGCTATGGCATATCATGCAATGATTGTTGTTGTTGTTGTTGTTGTTGTTGTTGTTGTTGTTGGGTTTTTTTCAGATAAAAGGAAAACAACGAAACCATGGTAAAATGGAAGATTCGGTTGTTTATGGGTGGTTGGAGAAGAGGAGAATAACTGATAATTACAACAAATCATCTGCCTACTCATGTATACGAAAAGTAATTGTCTTCTCACCTGGCACTGTAGGTCGTCCGTCCAATACATGTCGAAATTCCTGTCAAGATGGACAAACGTTAATTAGTTTCACATATTAATGGTGAACCTCAGGAAAAGAGTCAACAGAAAAGTGTATTAACTCTCTTTGCAAGCAAACAAAAGCGGTCTTCGATAGTGATTTTGAACATCATGACATTGTTTAAATATATACTATATAATGTACTCATATTTGCCCACAATCCACGCAACAAATATTCACATAAGTGAGTCTTAGAACCAAAACTGTGAAGATGGGCTTCTTAAACGTGTAAATCCAAGAGACGACCAGGCAATTCTGGTTGGGCATGTGATGTTCTAGCTGCAGCTGTTCACAACCAATAACAACTTAATCAGAGAGTTCAAATGCTTCATTCTATATTACTACAATTTTCTGGCAAATCTTAATTATTTTGTTGATCTTAAATTACACATTTGTTATAATAGTTTACAAGAAGTGACAGACCACGGAAAGACCCCCAAAACCTTCCCTTTCCAGACAACAAATACTGCTCTGACCTGCAATGCCTGTGTGTCCTTGTGTTTAACTACAATCCTGACATCCCTCAAGGACGTGGATGGACTGGCCCTCTGGAATGTGTCCACAGTGTCCAGCATGATGCGGGCGGTCTCATCACGGGGGTAGCTCAGCTGACCAGTGTCCAGGAACGAGAGGTTCATGGAGATGGAGCGCTGACTGCTAGCCTTGGTCAGATACATGGTCACCACTTCTCGTAGGTTCTGAGCCAAAACAGCGGTGGAACATTCGAAATCAATTGAAAGATCAAAATAACTGATGTTTGAATATGTATGGGAAGTTAGTTGTCAAACAAGCAGGTATTAGTGAACAGTTCCTTCACCCTCAAATGTACAAATGTTTTACAAAATATTGTTTCGCAGTTAAGTCGTATTCCCTATCTGTCGTTTGCTGCTTTCCCATATTTGGAAAATACATTAAGTACAACAGGTTGGAATGATCTGCTCCACAAAATGGAAAATTGGTTTATCCACTCATCGTGGTTACAATGTTCAGGGCATGTTGAAAACGCCCTGCAACACTCAACTATGAATACCTGAATCTCTACTTTCAGCAGTGACTACTTGTATACTGAAACTAATGCAACATATTATGGCGTTTTAGGGTTTATCAGTTTATTTTCTTAAAAAACAAAAGTTTTGTGGCTTCATTATTCAGCATATATTTCAGGTAAACAATAAAATAAATGAGAATCAAGAATTGAGTTGACTTACCTCCTTGGAGTTTGCAGACGACCAGTGTGGAAGAGTCGAATGGTAGAGAGCCTTACCGCCAAATCCGTGACCTTTGGTGTCAGCAATGTCGCCGACCTTGACCCCGTCTGGAAACTTGACCTTCTTCTCGTCCTCGACCTGTTGTGACATTTGTTGGTATTTGCACCTGTGCTTACTGCCAATTCAGGGGCTTTTTTTGTTTGTTTGTTTGCTTAACGCCCAGCCGACCACGAAGGGCCATATCAGGGCGGTGCTGCTTTGACATATAACGTGCGCCACACACAAGACAGAAGTCGCAGCACAGGCTTCATGTCTCACCCAGTCACATTATTCTGACACCGGACCAACCAGTCCTAGCACTAACCCCATAATGCCAGACGCCAGGCGGAGCAGCCACTAGATTGCCAATTTTAAAGTCTTAGTCACTTGCGCTCGGAAGCGAGAGGTTGCGAGTTCGACCCGGGTCAGGGCGTCAGCAATTTTCTCCCCCCTTTCCTAACCTAGGTGGTGGGTTCAAGTGCTAGTCTTTCGGATGAGACGAAAAACCGAGGTCCCTTCGTGTACACTACATTGGGGTGTGCACGTTAAAGATCCCACGATTGACAAAAGGGTCTTTCCTGGCAAAATTGTATAGGCATAGATAAAAATGTCCACCAAAATACCGGTGTGACTTGGAATAATAGGCCGTAAAAAGTAGTATATGCGCCGAAATGGCTGCGATCTGCTGGCCGATGTGAATGCGTGATGTATTGTGTAAAAAAATTCCATCTCACACGGCATAAATAAATCCCTGCGCCTTGAATATGTGCGCGATATAAATTGCATAAAAAAATTTAAAAAAATCCCTGCGCTTAGAACTGTACCCACGGAATACGCGCGATATAAGCCTCATATTGATTGATTGAGAGGTATGACCCGGCCGGGGTTCAAACCCACGACCTCCCGATCACGGGGCGCCGGACGCCTTACCACTAGGCCAACCGTGCCGGTCCTTCAGGGGCTTGCGTGGAAGTAACTTGGTTGATTTTACATAATGATTATAATGGAATATTTTTCATAGAGCTAAATTCTCTGCAGCTCGAAGCGTTTTACAAGGTATATGTCTGGATATTTATAAGGCCTTTACAAATACAGTCAGTAGGTCAATTTCAGGGCCAAAGAAGACAGAAACAGAAACGGACAAAGATACAGACAGTCAGATAAATGTAAAGCATACCTTCACTTGCAAAGGGCTGTCAGGCTCGAACTCAAGAGCAATGACACATTTATTGCTGGAGCCGATCAGGTCCAGTCCTTGTTGGCATTCCGGATGGCGAAAGTATTTGACCATGGCCAATGTAGTGTACGTCTCTTTGTGAACAAAAATCTGCTGTCCAAGTATCTGCAGCTTCTTCCTTACTTCCTCCAGGCCATGACGCGTGCCTTTCACTGTAAAATTCGTCTTATGTGAGGTGATCTGCACCTTCTCTTCTGCCAGCTTCTTAATGATCTTTTGCAGTTTCAGCGACCAGAAAGAGACAACAAAATTCTGCCGGTTTTTTGAAAAGCAAACAACTTCCTTGAGAATCGTGTTTCTCTCCCTGAAATCATGTATCTCTTTTTGTGCGCTTTGCAGAATGTCGTCTGTGCAAGTGATGCTGATCTTCTGGTCTTTGGGATTTGTAGAGATTATGAGCACCCCAGCGTGCCTGTCAGTCAGTTCCTTTACAAAGTCATTCCATTCAGGGCCTTGGAGAAGGTCTGCCGATTCCCTGCACAAAATGACATCCTCCACAAGAGAAGCATCCGCGATGGATACTGCTTTCTTGACATTGTTAACGCTGAATGCGTAGAACGTAATGTGTTCTTGGTCGGCTGCTATTTCCCAGACTGCAACGACTCCTTTTCCTTTGAGTTTTTCCATGATGAAACTTTCACCTTGCTTGTTTTGAAGCAAGGTCTGCTTTGCATTTGATATGTTGCTCCATTGCTCTGCCTTGACAGATTGTAGGAGTTCATACATCTGCAGACGAGCATCTTTTACAGAAAACTTATTTCCTTGAAAGACGATGACGAATTTCTGAGAATCTGTCTTAACTAAGATATCCGACTGTGATGGCTGGAAAGGTATAGCTTCAAGAAGGCGGATCTGATGAGGCTCCAGAGTCACTGTTTCTTCGACCTCCAGCTTCTTCCTCTCAATCTCTGCTTCCTCCTTTTTCAGTGTAGCTCTGATGTCCTCCGACAGCTGTGTCAGTGAGGGCTCTTTCCCCACAACAATCAGACTTCTGTCATCTGGCTTTGTGGCAGCGATGGCAAGACCGTACACAACACCATCAAGCTTCGTTTCCACAACTGGCCAGGTCTCCTGAGGAACCAATATTTCATGGACTATCACCTCCACTAGACATTTCATTACGGCATCCTGTGCCTCCGCCTTCCATGTGCGGGCCAGATGTCGTGCTTTGGGTACTTCAGGCGTGAGCGTGCAGTCCACAACGACCTTGTCGTCCACACACTTTGGAACTGCGTGAAGCTCTGAAAGCAGTTGATGGAGTTCTTCCCAAAACGCTGGACACTTCTGAAAGAACAGTAACTTGGCCCTGGCCACGTCTTTCAGGCTGAAGCTTTTGGGCACAGGGAAGTTGTCCGGATCTTCACTACCACCGGATGTACCGAGACATTCGAAGTAAGTTGTGATCGTCAGGATGCTGTCGTCCAGAGTGAGTTTTTCTTTGCCAAGGACACTCTCAATGACTGAAACAAATGGGAAACCAGTAAGCTACAGTGAACCAAATACTACCGAAATAATGTAAGCTACACGTGCAAGGTTACATCATCAGTTCAGAACAGCCCCTAGTAAGCAACTCCAAATGAAGTAAGAAAACGCGCCTTCAACCACAGGCACACCCGTCTAGTTATATGTATTTTTATGATAACGATACACTGGAAAAGACAACGAAAGAATATCTATGGTTGGAGTAACAGACTGAAAAACAGTAAAGAAAATAAAATAAAAAGTCTACCTTTGTGGTCCTCAAAGTGGACAATGCACTTGCATTCATCGGCAATCATGTCGACATTTTGCACCGGGCCGCCGCCACTTCTGTTGTGATTGTGAAAGAAGAACCTGACAGTTTCCACCGCTGTGAACGGGTTCAGGTTCCCAACCAGGATGGCGCTTGACACGGGTACTCTCGATACCGATAGCAGACGACCATCCAGATCATTTTCTTGGCACATTTTCTGGACTCTTTCCAAATCTGGACAAAGCAACAAAAAAAAACCAGAATAGTCTTCGACTAGGCTTTTTTAATCCTAAATTCAACAATTTAAATCAAATAGGAAAACGTCTGATCTCTCTCTCTCTCTCTCTCTCTCTCTCTCTCTCTCTCTCTCTCTCTCTCTCTCTCTCTCTCTCTCTTTATTTTGTTTTATTTTATTTCATTTCTCTCTCGTTTACAGGTGTTTGGAAGAGTCCTGAGCTGAGGTGCAAGAAGCAAAACTGGATGCCACCAAACTGGGTGGGAACAAACCGGTGATGGGTGGACACTGAGATTTGTTGCGGTTTCAACCAATACCCCGCGCTTGGTCCTATCCAGTTGGGTGGCACCCAGTTTTGCTTCGTGCACCTCAGCCCTGACAGGTAGGTTTTGGAGAAAACATTGTATATCAAGGAGCAGCAATAGGTCTACGTTACTGAATTCATCGGAGGGACCTTACATTTCAGGTAGCACTGTAACAACCACCATCCAAAACGTCAATGCTTACCTTGGCGTTCGTTGAAGGTCACCAGGGCTCCTTCTTCGTCCCCGTAAAGAATATCGACTGGCGCGCATCCCGTGACAAGCTTCAGGAGGGTTCTGAAGTGGTGGCTGGACAGCTTGTCGGGAAGGTTGTGGAATAGAAGTTTATTGGCGTAAGTAGGTCGTTGGGCTGGTGCCACGTGAAGACTCACTGTCACCGACTCTTGTCCGATTGAATGCGACCTGCCTGAAACTCTTGCAGCATCTGTGGAGGGGTAAATAAAACAGTTTCAGAGACTCGAACTGACCCGCCCATGCAGCTGGCCTGAAACTCTTGCTGCATCTATAGAGGTATAACAAAACCGTTTCAGAGACTTGAACTGACTCGCCCATGCAGCTGGCCTGAAACTCTTGCTGCATCTGTGGAGGTATAAACAAAACAGTTTCAGAGACTCGAACTGACCCGCCCATGCAGCTGGTCTGAAACTCTTGCTGCATCTGTAAAGCTAGTCTTTCGGATGAGACGGAAAACCGAGGTCCCTTCGTGTACACTATATTGGGTGTGCACGTTAAAGATCCCACGATTGACAAAAGGGTCTTTCCTGGCAAAATTGTATAGGCATAGATAAAAATGTCCATCAAAATACCCGTGTGACTTGGAATAAAGGCCGTGAAAGGTAAAGTTTCGCCTAACAGGCTTGAGGTTTGCTGGTCGATGTGAATGCGTTATATATTGTGTGTAAAAAATGTTTGTTTGTCTGTCTGTCTGTAAAAAATTCCATTTCACACGGCAGAAATTAGTATGTAAAGCGCGGAGAGCACAGTTAATTGTGGTTCGCGCTATAAAAGCTCACCATAACAAAAAAAAATAAATAAAGTAAACAAAAGTCGTAGCGCAGGCGTGCATTCTAGAGCTTGTGCATAATGTTCAAATAGTGACAGGTACACACGAGTTTGAATTATCACATTATTTTGGTGTTTGCAATTTTGAGGGCCATACACATATCATTAACAAAGAACAAATAAGAATCATGGCCATTTTGATCGACAGAATGAGTCTGTTGTTTGGATGATTTTTGAGTGAGCTGTTTATCTTGAATGGGTTGCAAAAAGATCCACGCACAGCAATAAAACTGTGTTCTGATTTCCTTCAAATAATCAAATTCGAATTCGACTGCTCTGCGTCTAGCGCTATATATGCCATTCATCTTGGGGTTTTTCTGACCTTCAGCCCTGGCAAAAGTGACGAAGACCAAACGCTCTTCCGTGTGGATCTCCACCTGCTCAACTTGTCCTCCGCCGATAGCAGCGTTCTGGAAGTAGTACTCGTAGACAAGCTTGGGTTGGATGTCCCGACCCACCCCAACCTTTACCGTCCGAGGAGGTCCCTCGGTCGCGGTCAGAGGGTCAGCGGTTGTTGGACTGAAGGGGGATGTCGGAGGGAATGTGTCATGGTTCACTGCGATTCTGTCCAGGCTTAGGCGCGTGTCAACTCCTAATTCTGTTCACAGAAACATCAAAAATGAATGCAATTAACCCATTAAATGGTCTACAAATATGTTGTCTCTCTCTCTCTCTCTCTCTCTCTCTCTCTCTCTCTCTCTCTCTCTCGCTTCTCCCTCTCTCTCTCTCTCTCTCCCCCTCCCTCTCTCTCTCTCTCTCTCTCTCTCTCTCTCTCTCTCTCTCTCTCTCTCTCTCAGAATAATGTTATGTTTATATGCAGAAAACAGTTAAAGAGTTCAACTGTTAGGGTAGAGTAACCATGCAGACGCTGGCATTTTCAATATTTTTGAAAGAGATTTGTAAATTAAATCATGCCACATGCGTCGGGTGCCGTTGTGTTCCACAAAATGCATGATGACAAGTTGAAAACTACAATTCCTTATATTGTTGTATGAAACATTTGACATGAAAACCAGCTTCAACTTTCCGCAAGGTTCCATGTCTAGCTTAATTATTGCCCAGTAAACCTTTGTCACATATGTGCCTCCTCTTTCAAAACAATTCCAAACAATTCAATGCAGCATGTCACCCGCAGTCTGTGCTTTTTGGTCGCATAATATCAGACTACTGCTACATTTATTTCAGGGAAAAACCCCAGTCACAACTGCTATACAAAGACATCTAAGCAGTACATGTATAGACATTTTTACCCTGGTCAGGTGTTTTTTTTCTTGAAGGAGAATGTACGTCAGCAGCAAGTTTGTTGCTAGTGGAATTTTGAACCCCAGTCAGGGGAGCTTGTTGATGTGTGGATACACATGTGTATATATCAGTTCAATAAATGTTGGAACTGTTACTACCATGGTTAAGTCTTAGAGTGTGCGAAATGAGGATGGACTTTGTGTGCATATGTGTACATTATGTGATAAGTGGTGTCTCGACGTAACGTAATCTCTGTTTGCGAGAACCTCCAAATTTGTACACCCTCTCTGATTTAGGACCTTGGTTCCCAAGATTTTCTAGTCATAAAGTCTGCAGCTTTACCTCTGACTCTTTCCTTTCTAGAACCTAATGTTAACAGTATTCTTTAGGTCCGAATAAGAGGTTTTACTGTATTTTAAACCACACTCACCACTGCAAGTAGAGTTACTCCTTCTGAAGTGTCCAGAGTTCCCGCCTGCAAACTCATCCTCTTCAAGGAGAGAATTCAGAGACTGTTGTCGACCTTGACGACCGAGGCCAGACTGCATTTCAGTGACTCCTTGGTGCAGATTAGGAGTAGACTCCCATCGCTGCCTGATCAGGGGCGGCTGGGATTGGAGTGGTTGACTGTATTCTCTGGTTCCAGCAGGTGGTTGAAACGGTTGGCAATACTGCTGATACCCAAACCAGGGGTTCATCTGAGGCGGCACCTGCATCATTTGCGGTTGCTGAGGATGCCCCTTGGATGGTTTGGGCCCTCCGGCGATTTGTGACGGAAATTTTGAAGCAGCTTGTGGCATTGACGGCACCGGTCCAGTATAGAAACTCGGGTACCCGCTAAAATACGGCGGTCCTATTGTTTGGTTAGGTCCACTTTCTTGTACCTGGGTACGTCCATCTGATGAAGTCGGCTGCCCAGCGGACTGTGATGGCGGAACATGTTCACCAGTCTGTCCGGTTTGTGGCGTTGACGGCACTGGTCCAGGATAGAAACTTGGATAACCTCCACCAAAATGTGGCAGCCCGGGTGTTTGGTGCGGTCCAGTTTCTTGTGGTGGTGATCCCATGGAGGATTGTGGGTATCCTTGCATGTAAGGCGGCATCGGATAATACATAAACTGCGGTTGATACCCCATTGGAAACTGTGGATATCCAACAGATTGTGGCGGGGCCTGTGAATAGGTCTCTGGACCGGCTCCCGCGGCATTTTGAGAGCTGGGTGTCTTCTTGTTGTTGTCATCCTGCAAGGCCAACCGACTTTCAACATGCACATTACAGTACAACAGATTGTCATCCTGCAAGGCCAACCGACTTTCAACATGCACATTACAGTACAACAGATTGTCATCCTGCAAGGCCAACCGACTTTCAACATGCACATTACAGTACAACAGATTGTCATCCTGCAAGGCCAACCGACTTTCAACATGCACATTACAGTACAACAGATTGTCATCCTGCAAGGCCAACCGACTTTCAACATGCACATTACAGTACAACAGATTGTCATCCTGCAAGGCCAACCGACTTTCAACATGCACATTACAGTACAACAGATTGTCATCCTGCAAGGCCAACCGACTTTCAACATGCACATTACAGTACAACAGAGTTGTGGTAAACTAGATATCTTAAGTATTGAAAAGAGACGCCAGCTAGAAAAAGAACCAACGACAGATCACACCGGCACTTAGTCGTCGTCATGTAACTGGAGACGCATGGAAGAGAAAGTAAGGGGGGGGGGGGGGGAGGGGGGGGGGGCACAATTTGTGGGCGGGATGTTATGCGCAATAAGAATGGTGATGTAAAGGTACCGAGAACAGAGTAAGGGGTGTTAATATAATCCGTCTTGCAACTTTTACTGAAGTTTCCCTTAGTCTGTTCTGAAGTCCGTTTTGCTCTTGTGAAAAACACTTCAGTGTGTCAGTGTGTGTGTGTGTGTGTGTGTGTGTGTGTATGCGTGTATGCGTGCATGCGTGTGTGTGCGTATTGCCCTGTGTATTTCCTTGTGTGTTTGCGTATGTGTGCCGCGCGCATGCGTGCGTGCGTGAGTGAGCATATGTGTGTGTGTGTGGGGGGGGATGCCCTTTTTATATTTAGTCAATATTTTAACATCGAGGGGGAATCGAAACGAGGGTCGTGGTGTACATGTATGTGCGTGTGTGTCTGTGTGTCTGTGTGTGTGTGTGTGTAGAGCGATTCAGACTAAACTACTGGACCGATCTTTATGAAATTTGACATGAGAGTTCCTGGGTATGAAATCCCCGAACGTTTTTTTCATTTTTTTGATAAATGTCTTTGATGACGTCATATCCGGCTTTTCGTGAAAGTTGAGGCGGCACTGTCACGCCCTCATTTTTCAACCAAATTGGTTGAAATTTTGGTCAAGTAATCTTCGACGAAGCCCGGACTTCGGTATTGCATTTCAGCTTGGTGGCTTAAAAATTAATTAATGACTTTGGTCATTAAAAATCGGAAAATTGTAAAAAAAATTAAAAATTTATAAAACGATCCAAATTTACGTTTATCTTATTCTCCATCATTTGCTGATTCCAAAAACATATAAATATGTTATATTCGGATTAAAAACAAGCTCTGAAAATTAAATATATAAAAATTATTATCAAAATTAAATTGTCCAAATCAATTTAAAAACACTTTCATCTTATTCCTTGTCGGTTCCTGATTCCAAAAACATATAGATATGATATGTTTGGATTAAAAACACGCTCAGAAAGTTAAAACAAAGAGAGGTACAGAAAAGCGTGCTATCCTTCTTAGCGCAACTACTATCCCGCTCTTCTTGTCAATTTCACTGCCTTTGCCATGAGGGGTGGACTGACGATGCTACGAGTATACGGTCTTGCTGAAAAATGGCATTGCGTTCAGTTTCATTCTGTGAGTTCGACAGCTACTTGACTAAATATTGTATTTTCGCCTTACGCGACTTGTTTCTATTATGTCCCTGTATGTGAATTAGAATTCTCTGGCAATATGGCAAATGTTGTGCAGCTGTAATTCTCCTCCTCCCCCCCCCCCCCCCCCTTTCAATTTTTTTTTTGTACACTTATTCAAAATAAAAGTGGTCGTTTTTAAAATTTGCCTGCTGATTCCAGCCATTTCAAAAGTACACACTTAAACCTCTCCTCGGTGAAGACAAAAGAAACAAAAGAGTTTTACCGTGCCACGTCAAAGAAATATTGCTTATAATTATGGTATTATAGAAAATTGTGTTCAACGAGAAATAAAAGCGAATTCGCTCGAATAGTAAAACAACTTGAAAGGCAAAATAAGTTCTGTCGGAGTGTGCTGGGGAATTATCATTGTTGGAAAGTAATAGTTTGAGGGCGGTAGCGTCTTAAATTGCGGATCATAAAAGGGGGTTCCATTGTACTCACACTCACAGTTTAAAACATGAAAGGTGGCCGTGGGAGGGAGTGACGGGATGGCGCGGGGGGGGGGGGGGGGGGGGGGCAGGGATTGTATGAGACGGGTTAAGTTTTCTTCCTCTTGTACTTTGATTAGATTGTTATAAGTACAGATGCACGAAAGATAACCATCACAATTAGATTGTTATAAGTGAACATGGACGAAAGATAACCATCATAATACAGTGCAGTGAAACCCCCACCTTTTCAGACCTAAACAAATCTGAGAAAATGAGGTCTTAAACAGGAGGGAATTTTACTTCAAACGGGGGACGGTGAATTTACAGAGGTATTGAACAGAAGCGGCCTGCAAAGACAAGGTTTCATAAAAGGAGGAAAGTCTTAAATCACTGGTTGACGATTTTAATGTGTAGGTTCCACGGCGTCTATCATGTTGTACATGTACGTCAAAAACTACGCGGCAATTACTGAAAAAGTATGCGTTGTCAGTCACGGGTGTTTGATGATACGCCGGATTAGACAACGTTCTAGTAACAAGAAAGTAACCATACCCTCAAATAACAGGAACATGTACGGCCTCGGCCTTGAATAACCTTGCTTTCTCAGTAAAAAAAAAAAAAACCAGGTCATATAGTTGGAGACAAGTCATACACGCAGCACTCTTTGTCTATGTCTCTGTATTTGTGTCGCTGTCTGTCTGAAATCGAGTCAAAAAGCGAAAACGCTCTTCATGCACTCATACTCTCTCTCTCGCTCTCTCTCTATCTCTCACTCACACACACACACACACGTACACACACACACGCACTCTACACACACCTCACACACCGTGCACTCAGTCTCTCACACACACGTCACACACACACTCACACACGCACTCTCAGTCTCACACACACACACACACACACACACACACAATACATTCACACACACACACACACACACACACACACACACACATCAAGTTATGCACACACAAACTATGCACATACACATAACTGAAAATGAACTGACTAGAATCAAAACCTGACGTCGTCAAAGATACACAAAATAATCAATTTAACATGAACGACAAGCCAGCATATGAAGAAAAACAAAACAACAACAGTGACAAATATACTGAGAAAGATTTGCAGACTCACCATTTTATCAGGCTATTGCAGCCTATCACAACTCAGTCACATTAAGTTTGCTTGCAAGGCAGCCAGAAAGCCAATGTTGGAATCCCATAGGTGTTTCTGCAAGTTTGCACAAACTAACTCACTACGGTTCGAGTCACATAATTTTTCTCAGTAAACGTTTCCACCTCCGTAAAACACATGTTGTATTGATACACCGTACATTCTTTCTAGCTTCTTCACAATAGATTAACAATAGATGACAGATTGAAATCTATCCCTGAAGACATATATGATGATCGAGAAGAGGAATCACGGAAGTTACTGCCCACTAGAGTAGACAGAGGAATGTGTGTGTTCTCAAAACGCGTCAATCTATTTTCGGTTTTGATTCATAGACTGTGCACACGTATTGTCCACATCACATGCTGTTACGCTTAAAAGTAAAGCCACAGCCACAAGATTCGATTACATACGAGTCCAACCCAGCATTTTACCCTTAGGCCTACCGTGTCCTAAAAAACAATACAACATCTGTCCTTGTCTTCGCTACTTGTTATCATGTACCTGTGACACTGAGAGTCAACTGTCACCAGTGTACATTTTGTGTTGAAGAGAAGTAGAACGAAGCTGGACACCTTAATTTGCATTTCGACCTAGCTGATCTGTTTTGTGGATATCAAGACAATTCATAGCGAGCATGCGCCCCACCCCCCACACACCGTCACGGTCGCGCACACACAACTGAATCAGTGCACTCACTCACACACACACATAGTACACACACACACTGACACGCACACTGACGAACACACTGACACACACAACGGCTGAACACACTGACATACAAACACTGGCGCATAACACATAAACACACACACACACACGCGCGCCGGCGCACGCGCGTGCGTCACACACACACACACAACGTGACACTGTCGGAGGCACAGACACACACTGTGACACACACACACGATGACTGTCGAAGGCACACTGTGACACATATATACACACACACACACACACAATCACACACACACACACACATTCACACACACACACCTACACACACACTGACAGAGGAGAAATAACTGTCTCTATCGAATTAACTTTCACTTTGTGTTGTGTTGTGTTGCGGACTGGGTGGCCGAGTGGTACTGCGCACTTGCGCTCGGAAGCGAGAGGTTGCGAGTTCGACCCTGGGTCAGGGCGTTAGCAATTTTCTCCCCCCTTTCCTAACCTAGGTGGTGGGTTCAAGTGCTAGTCTTTCGGATGAGACGAAAAACCGAGGTCCCTTAGTGTACACTACATTGGGGTGTGCACGTTAAAGATCCCAGATTGACAAAAGGGTCTTTCCTGGCAAAATTGTATAGGCATAGATAAAAATGTCCACCAAACTACCCGTGTGACTTGGAATAATAGGCCGTGAAAAGTAGGATATGTGCCGAAATGGCTGCGATCTGCTGGCCGATGTGAATGCGTGATGTATTGTGTAAACAAATTCCAGTCTCACACGGCATAAATAAATCCCTGCGCCTTAAATATGTGCGCGATATAAATTGAATAATTTTTTTTTTTAAATAAAATACAAATCCCTGCGCTTAGAACTGTACCCACGGAATACGCGCGATATAAGCCTCATATTGATTGATTGATTGATTATTTGCCACCTGGTTTTAGTCGGGTAGGTAAATAGGAAGAGGGAATAGAGACACAGGAATAAAGAATACCACGCCAGGTTTATTTGCTTCTGTTGGTTAATCTGTTATGGACGGAATGATTAGACTTGAAAAACTTCGTGTATGTCTTTGTGTGTACGTCCACAAGTGAGTAATAGTCCAGTGAGTCTGGCCCTAACACATCTCATCATTACATCAAATCATCAATCACAGTTCCATCTTTTTGGAACCTGGTGACAAAATTAACGGCTGATCAAAAATCGAATTTGTTTCCTTTTCGTTCATCGAACCTGGTAACGTTACATACCCAAGAACTTTTGTTCTGAACATTTGACCACTACGATTTCAGTCTTTAAGCTTACACTGAGTCGTGTAAGCCTTGTTTTATGTTATCTTTCGAAGACAAAAAAGTTAAGAAAAGAAAGAAAGAAAGAAAGAAAGGACGCACTAACGAAGTTACATACAAAAGAACGAATGAACGAAGAATAAACAGCAGTAAAATAACTAGTAAAACAACAACAACCAAACAAAAAAGAAAAGAGAGAAGTAAAAAAAAAAATAACGAAAGAAAAAATATGTACAAGAAACGTGAAATACCTTACCGCCGGCGTAACACGACATTTTTACTCCACGAAACATTTACTCCGGAGTAAAAATTTCGTACGAAATTCTTACTCCGAGTACACCTTTCGTACGAGAAAAGAACTCTCCAAGGCACGAACAAATTACTCCCTCCACGAAAAAATTTTTTAGTACAAATCTCGTACGCGAAAATGGGATGCGCGCGAAGGGATAATGCCAATATGTGATCTCACGCAAACGAATGTCGCGCTACCCTCCCTCCACCCCTTCCACCACCAAGACTAACAGGGGACAAGGGAGTAAAAGTTTTGTACACCTGGCATGGGAAGTTAAATTGCTCGTGTTAGGGTGGAGTAATTTATTCGTTATTTGTTCGTCAGGGGAGTAACATTTTTTCTACGAAATGTTTACTCGGAACTCACCTGTCGTGAGGAGTAATTTTCTCGTGTTATGGGGGAGTACTTTTTTCGTAAAGGGAGTAACATTTTCGTACGAAATTTTTACTCCGGACGGTAAACATCTCGTGGGAGTAATTTTCTCGTGTTACACCAGCACACCACCTCTTTCCGAGTCTTTCGTAGACTAAATAAAGAGCTAGTTACCTCGGTAAATATATGCTTAGCTACATTTGTAAGCTGCGAGTGCTTGTTAATCTTTACTTCGTGTTTGGCTCTTAGATCTCAAACCACAGGATGACAAACCCCCCGCGGGTTAGGGGGAAGGTTTACCCGATGCTCCCCAGCATGTCGTTAGAGGCGACTAACGGATTCTGTTTCTCCTTTAACCCTTGTTAAGTGTTTCTTGTATAGAATATAGTCAATGTTTGTAAAGATTTTAGTCAAGCAGTATGTAAGAAATGTTAAGTCCTTTGTACTGGAAACTTGCATTCTCCCAGTAAGGTCATATATTGTACTACGTTGCAAGCCCTTGGAGCAATTTTTTGATTAGTGCTTTTGTGAACAAGAAACAATCAACAAGTGGCTCTATCCCATCTCCCCCCCCCCACCCTTTTCCCCGTCGCGATATAACCTTCGTGGTTGAAAACGACGTTAAACACCAAATAAAGAAAGAACAGGATGGCAAACATATAAGGTTCCGGAAGCTGTAATCCAATGTACAGTTGTTCTTGTGCCTGTGCTTCGATATATATCAAAGACAGTCCTTTGCGCAAAACACCGACTGTTCAATACATCAGATGTGCTCAGGCCTTTAAATGACATGGGATAAGACCATCCCTCCACTTCGTCACATACCGAAAATCAACAACCTGAATGCTTCCTCTCCAGAGTTGGATTTTTTTTTATCACTGAATTTCTCACAAGCCGCCAGATTTGAGATGGTGAGTCGAAGGGGGTCCCTTGCTGCACCCCAGGCATAACTTGAATGTTGTGTGTGAGTGTGTGTGTGATGTTATTGTGATTAAAAATAGCTGGTCATTTGCTATGATGCAGTAGGACAACGTTCATGCTTTATGTCCGTGTTGCTTTACCTCTATCCTTGCTTTTACATCACACACACACACACACACACACACACACACACACACACGCACACACACACACACTCTTGGGATCCCTCACACATCATATACACAGAACATAACCAAGATACAATGGAATGGAATAGATTCTACTGGGAAAAGAAAAGTTTATTGTGACAAAATTAATTATTATTACATGTTTTTTTAAAAGTCAAGGACGTGAAATTTGTGTGATCAGACATATACGTACCTAGACAGCATGTTCTCCATTACAACTTTATTTCATATTTCAAAGTTCACAAGCCCAAATAGTTTTTCTTCACAGTAGTAGCAAAAAAACCTGATATTTTATATTTCACCAGAAAAACTAACAAGTTCATCATAAATCACAACCAGCTTCACCCAGTGAACCATTTTCCAAACGAGATTTTCTTTACAATAAAAAATCCTCCCACTCACAGAAACCATTCTCATTGTTACGCCAACAAGTTAAATCAAGTCTTAACCACATGTGCAATGATTAACTTTCAGTTGTCAAAAAATAAAAACTTTGTAAAAAAAAATATATCAACCAGTATGTGTGACCGGTTGACGATTTCCTTTGTTGTTATTGTCCATTTAAAGTACTGGAAATGTCTGGTGAACGTAATTCCTGTCATGGCTATCTTCCTCCGAACTACACTCCCAGGATTGTCCAATAAATCCCAACACAGCTAAACCCTGCAGAGCTTTGTAAACTGTCACCAAACTTTCCCCCTAACATATATCATACGCTTCGTTTCTCTCTATTACAAGACCAAGTCTTAAGATCCTTTGTTATTCTTTTCATTGTGATGTGAAAGAGCGTGCATGAGATTTGCTGCCAGTGACTTTTTCTCGTACAAAATGGATGTCCAAGAGTGTAGTTCCCAATGCCCCAAATGATTTACTCTGAGGGCATTAAACAACACTTATCATCATGTAACCCCCCGCGGGTTAGGGGGAAGAATTTACCCGATGCTCCCCAGCATGTCGTAAGAGGCGACTAACGGATTCTGTTTCTCTTTTTAACCTTGTTAAGTGTTTCTTGTATAGAATATAGTCAATTTTTGTAAAGATTTTAGTCAAGCAGTATGAAAGAAATGTTAAAGTCCTTTGTACTGGAAACTTGCATTCTCCCAGTAAGGTAATACATTGTACTACTTTGCAAGCCCCTGGAGCAAATTTTTGATTAGTGCTTTTGTGAACAAGAAACAATTGACAAGTGGCTCTCCCCCCTTTCCCCGTCGCGATATAACCTTCATGGTTGAAAACGACGTTAAACACCAAATAAAGAAAGATCATCATGTAGTTCCCAATGTCTCAAGGGAGAAAACCCACCACCAGCAGTCATGATATGGGATTATCTACAATGCGTTTCCTACAAGCCAGGCATAAATGCTGCAGCTACGTTTTTAACACCTATTTTGATTCCTAACTGGCTAAAAAGAATTAACAAAGAGACTTTAGTCCTGAATAAAACTGAACCCTTAATAGAGGACCTGAACCTCAAACCTTATGCTGTTTGCCAACCATGAAAGCAATCAATACTCGTGTTTCAAAGTAGGTCAAGGGCTGCATGTAATCAGATTACACAGGCTGCTTGATTGACATGACTCACCAGAGTGGATAGATCTATTACTGCAATAAATTAGTAAATAGCTCAAAGAACAACAGTGTATCCCCTTTCATACAAAAATAAGTTTCATAAGAGTTTGAAAACAATTAACAGACCTCATTTACTGCTCGTACCCAAACCCACCCTCCCCAATTCAACTCTTGAGATTGAACAAAAGAACTTGCTACACTATATGTTCATTTGTAACATTCACACCCAACAAAAAATCTCTGATTAGCAGTAGCACAAAAAGATGGGGAAATAAGAAGAAAATTTGAAGAAAAAATGTAAAAGTTCTATTTATTAATCATTCAAACACACAAAAAAGCATATATGTTCAAATCACCTATAGGAAAAGGAGAAAATCAACATTTTTAGCAACAGAAACAAAGAAAAAGCAGCTTTATTGTTCAAAACAAATAATTAAAAATGAACAGTAACAGTAAAATATCACCTCTAACGAGTCAGCCACTAAAGAGCTCAGTTTTAAAAAACATTAATGAGGAAAACGTCAAAAGTAAGAAAATAAATTTACTCATCCTACATACGTGAGAGAGATACTCGTGAGATAATAATCGTTCAAATCACACGTGTGTATATCATGTAAATGAGGTCATGTTAAGCAAGTCTGGCAGGGACCTGTTTTTCCACTGCTTATGATGCCAAAGTCACCGAGACAAACGTCATTATAGAAAAAAAATTGCGCTCGCTAATTACCCTCGATGAATTTTTAGAACTAACACGTCACGCCACACTTTCAGAGTGACGTTTCTTTAATTTGACGTAATAGATTGCACGAGGGTTTAGAAGAGATCGAGGTTCCAAAACAAGCGTCTTCAATTTAGCTGCCTCGACTGCAGGACATTTTCAGTAAAATACACGTAAGTACAGTATGTAGGATAAACAGAATACTACATGGCTTGCTGTATCGTACCAGATTTACACTCGTTGCTTTTTCAAATAGTGAACAGCTCGCTTTCGCTCGCAGTTCAATATTTAAAAAAACAACTCGTGTAAATCTGGTACGACACAGCAAGCCATGTAGTATTCTCTATTTTCAATACTATTTTCAAATTTTTGTTTAATTACATTTGGAACAAATCACTGTTACCTGCCGTGTGAAAAAAACGATTCACAATAATGTTTGACTGGCTTTAAGTCCAATCATAATTATTCCCTTTGAATTATTCTAAGTCAGTGTCCTGCAACAATAGATGCAGTAATTGTTTAGCATTCTTCCGAAGTATTAAATAAAATGCAAAAGGGTGAAAACTAAAAAATAACAACAACAACAAAATAAATTGCACTCAGCTCAGTTGCATATGTCCAGTTACGATTCTCTCACCAACAGTTTTTAATTCAAATAAAGTACCATGACTTGGGGGAAAGAGATTCTAATGAAACATGAGACAAACACAATATCACACTCATAGAACACATGCATATTATCATTTGCCTGACCAATAACAAAACCACACGTACTCAGAGGCAATTCAAATCTAACAGTAAAACTTAAAAGGTATTCCACAAACCAAACCCTGAACCTGGAAACAGGGTCAGCATTTTTGAAAACACAGGTTTAAAGTAAAAAGCCTAGTTGACAATTCTCAAAAATCACTCAGACAGGGGGTTTCATGGCTGTATGAGAGTTGCATGAAATTCACACTTCAGTAACTGAACACATCACATTTGAACATTTCTTTGCTTGCTTTAAATGTATGGCATGTGTTCTGACACACACCTGTGTGCAATAAAAGCCTGCACTAAACAATACAACACATTTATATCTGGGTTGCCTATTCTCTACACAGGGATCCATTAGTGAAACCTATCAAAGCATAAAGTCTGCACATACAATACATTTCATTAAATCACTAATATGTTCAACAGGAATCCATCAGCTATTTTCGCATGAGTACTTTGCAAGGCGACACATTTTCGTCCCCCGTTGTTACTATGTGACTGGCATTGAAAATAAAACAAACTCAATGGATGTTCCGTTGTATGCACCTGGTTACTTTACACTGTGTATTCAATGACAACAAAATGGATGTTCCATTTTACGCATTGAGTTAGTTTACGCTGACTTTGCTACTGCTGTACATATTTAGCTGGCTTGATACTGTGAACAGCACAAGCAGGGTTCATCCCAGGGAGAAAACGACTATGGGTCATTTGACCCCTCAACCAACAACTGATGGGACACTTTTTAGTCGAAGGTGCAAGGTCAGGGAGGTCAAGGGGGCATTGTGTATATTTCTTGGTGCAAAAACCTATTTCCATTTCAACCCAGCACATCCTCCCCCAAGATATGAATGCTTTCGTCTACAGGTACACAGCAGGCAATACAGACCGAGGACCTACTAAAACCTCAATACTGTGACAACATAACAATAAAACAGCTAACAACACAATTTTTTTTTTACATTATTCTATAAGGAATGAAATGACCGGTTACAAATTGAAGGAGAAAATGACGTCCCAAAACTCTGATTACTTTTCAAACAAAACCCAAAGACAAAAAAAGAACTTACAAGAAGTAAAAACAAAAACAAACAGTTGAAAAAGTTGGAAAAGAGATAAAATAAAATATAAAAAGATGAAACAAGTTGCCAAAAAGGAGAAGTAGGAGTGCTGAAGAGGAAGTGTAAAATTGTCATCATAAAGGCACAGTCACATGTAAATGATTTGTCATGTCACTATCTCAGATCTGTGCAGGGTTAAGTTTCTCTTGGGAAAAAGGATAAAACCATCCCTCCACATGGATACGCACCCAAAATCAAATTTCAATCTTTCTGTGCAGCGCAGGAATTTTTTTTATGAATGAATTTCAATCTATACTTCAATTTCAATCTGTAGTGTCTGGCTGTTGATTTTTGGTATGTGTCCAAATGGAGGGATAGTCTTCTCCCAAGTGTAAGTCTAGTCGGATCTAAGATGGTTACCACAATCGTTTACACAGGAAGGGACGTGCCTTTAACGTGTCTATATTATATACACATAAGTGAGAGCTCAGTCACACACAATTAGATTCTCCAGATGACCGAGTATCACCAGAAGGGTATCATATGAATGAGGAATTCTGCCATCTGCGAGCTGTGATGTGGAGTCTGCATAATGCTCGAGGGAATTCACTTCAGTGCTGCACACAGGGTCCTTGTTGAACAGGTTCCGGTCCATTGATCTCTCGCTGGTCCTGCTAAACAGCATACTTTTTTTTGCCCTGTTCATTGATCACTCCAATGTGCTGTGGGTAAAATATGAATTGATCAATCGGTCAGTCAATCAAGAAAAAAACAAATGAATCAATACAGAAATAGATACATTTATCATTTGATGATGAATAGATAAATCAATTTAATAAATAAATGAATAAAACATTAATCAGATAAATCAATTAGTCACACAAACAAATCACCAACTCTTACATACATACACTAAAAATCAGCTTCCCTCTCTTCCTCTGCTTTATTCCACAACAGCAGTATGTGTGCTATTCAACCATAAATTAGTATTCTGTGAACACACACACACACACACACACACACACACACACCTCCTCTCACCCTATTGCTCAGAATAGTGCAAGATTTAAGTTTGAAGTTTTAATTGTTATCGTTTTAGGGCATGGAGGATGATCAAAATAACTATGCAACACGTTTGATCACATCTACCGTACATTACTAAATAAGCTTGCAACAACAACCTCAATGTTTAACCCACATCAATAAAAGAAAACTAGTTATTTCATCGTAAAACTCACATTGAGATCTCTGAAGTATTCATTGTAGTCCAGAGCATAGCCCACCACAAATCTGTCTGGAATCTCAAACCCAGTGTCTGAAGAAAAAACAACAAAGCAAAATGTTTGGACTACAGACCGTCGTAGTACATTGGAATCCCCCCCCCCCCCTATAGACCTCGGGTTACAGATTTTCTGTTTATAACAGATTCTTATGCATTCATGGGCTACAACTCCCAAGTACACATGTGTTTTGCACCAGTGGGCTTTTACGAGCATGACCATTTATTTTCCTTCTGCCACTTAGGCAACCATACTCCGTTTTTGAGTGATGCGCACTGAGTATTTTTTTGGTTTCTATAACCCATTGAACAGCATCTTTTCTGTGTGTTATCAGTCTTTTGCTCACTAAGAGGAATAAGGCATGAGCAGGTCTACATAAGTTGACCTGAGGAGATAGGAATAACAAGAAGGGCAAAGCCCATACGACTCACATGCTTGACCTTGACCTTTACATGACCTTGACCTTCAGGGTCAAGGTCAAATAACTAAACCTAGCATGGAACACAAAGCTGTTAATTCAAGACATAGGAAGTACAATGGTGCTTATTGGCTCTTTCTACCATGAGATATGGTCACTTTTAGTGGTTCACTACCTTATTTTGGTCACATTTCATAAGGGTCAAAGTGACCTTGACCTTGATCATATGTGACCAAATGTGTCTCATGATGAAAGCATAACATGTGCCCCACATAATGTTTAAGTTTGAAACAGTTATCTTCCATAGTTCAGGGTCAAGGTCACTTCAAAATATGTATACAATCCAACTTTGAAGAGCTCCTGTGACCTTGACCTTGAAGCAAGGTAAACCAAACTGGTATCAAAAGATGGGGTTTACTTTGCCCTATATATCATATATAGGTGAGGTATTCAATCTCAAAAACTTCAGAGAAAATGGGAAAAATGTGAAAAATAGCTGTTTTTTAGGCAACATTTATGGCCCCTGCGACCTTGACCTTGAAGCAAGGTCAAGATGCTATGTATGTTTTTTGGGGCCTTGTCATCATACACCATCTTGCCAAATTTGATACTGATAGACTGAATAGTGTCCAAGAAATATCCAACGTTAAAGTTTTCCGGACGGACGGACGGACGGACGTCCGGATGGACGGACGACTCGGGTGAGTACATAGACTCACTTTTGCTTCGCATGTGAGTCAAAAACTCAGCCCGGGCGTGATTCGAACCCCACACCTTTCTACACGGAAGGCAGACGTCTTTACCACCAATGTACTGCATGCAGCCGTTGTTTATAACATATGTACATTTACCTCCATTCTAAACTCCTCCTTTTGAAGACATGAGGACAACTCCCATGAAAGAACATTTTCAGTTGTAACTTTCTTTATTCTCTTGACCACAATGAGTATTCCTGCTCTGAAGGCCCCGCACCTTACAAAGTAGGGACATGCACTTAGGGCTGGTCTCGTGACCACAATATTCCTGCTCTGAAGACCCCGCACCTTACAAAGCAGGGAAATGCACTTAGGGCTGGTCTCTTGACCACAATATTCCTGCTCTGAAGGCCCCGCACCTTACAAAGCAGGGAAATGCACTTAGGGCTGGTCTCTTGACCACAATATTCCTGCTCTGAAGGCCCCGCACCTTACAAAGCAGGGAAATGCACTTAGGGCTGGTCTCTTGACCACAATATTCCTGTTCTGAAGGCCCTGCACCTTACAAAGTAGGGAAATGCACTTTGGGCTGGTCTCAGGGGTGTCCAGGCATGGGAATTGAAAATTGTAAAAAAGGCAGACAATTTATAACTGAAGACGCAAAGCGTCAAGTCGACGGCGCGAAGTGCCTAGCCTTACTAGGGGGGTCCGGGTGCATGCTCCCCCGGAAAAAATGTTCTCCAAAGAACCCAGATGGTGCAACCTGGTGTCATCTGAGCTCCAAGTTTGCCATTAAATTCTGTTTTTAGAATCAGAGTTTTTAGTACAACAAGAAGAGCAAACGCTCGATCGAGTCACTTTCGCAGTTCTGAATATTATATGAGGCATCAGATGGACAGGAAGAAATTGCTATTCACAACACAATGAGTCACGTTCACATAAAATTTGAGCCCGGTCACTTTTATAGTTTCCGAGAAAAGCCCAACGTTAAGTTGTGTGTTGCCGAACAGAAAAGGCTAGTTATCTCCCTTGTTTTTCTGATAACGTTCGTAAAAGGCTACAGATGTAAATACTTTGATGTAAAGAATAATCCTACAAAGTTTCAATCACATCCGATGAACTTTGTCAAAGATATAAAATGTCTAATTTTTCCTTTGACGCTGACCTGTGACCTTGAAAAAGGTCAAAGGTCAACGAAACCATCGTTAAAGTGTAGAGGTCATTGGAGGTCACGACTAAACAAAATATGAGCCCGATCGCTTTGATAGTTTCCGAGAAAAGTCCAACGTTAAGGTGGTGTCTACGGACGGCCGGCCGGCCGGACAGACTAACACTGACCGATTACATAGAGTCACTTTTTCTCAAGTGACTCAAAAATGTACCAATTTTTGCTTTTTTGAAGAAAAAAAATATATACATGTATTATATGGTTTAAATTTGTAAAAATAAATTGATCTGTTGAGACAAACAGGAAAATGTAACTTGTAACACAATCTGTTCAATCTGGTTTACTTTCAAACATAAAAGTTCAATAACTGAGGCGGGCGGTAGCAGTGCGTGAACAAAGTACGGAAAGTTTTCGCGGGCTTTTGCGCAAAGGCCAAAGTAACCGATGCTTTTTATGTGTGCCTCCTCCCTTTATTTTTTCGGCGGACACTTTTGCATTTTCGGCGGAACAATAAAAAAAAAATTCCCATGCCTGGGTGTCCTTTCACTGCACGTACCAGGTACTGTATCCCACATTAAAGCTATGAACTTGTTGTGCAGTGTGGACTAAACTGTTCAGCGTGTCTATATACAGATAGGGAGTAAATACTTTGATATACTCACAGTCTGGTCTGTAACCTGTGCTCCTTGGTGTTCTCTTTACTAAAAGGCTGCACAAACATCAAAATGCAGGCATAAGATAATGAAAAAAAGAAAAGAAAAAAAGAGGTTTTTTTTTAAAAGCCTGTAAAACTGCGTCACCAAAAGTAACTGCTTGTCAAATACCAATAAAAGAAAACATAATTTTCATTGCTTTAGGCTGGCCAAAACTAGCTGGAAATAATGGCTTTGCAAGCCTGACTCCAAGACAAACAATGCAGAGATGTCGTTAACAGCAAAACACCAAAACTTATTTCCAATTGCTGAAAACTTTGCTGTCAAAAAGCCTGCTGCTTTCTGTACTGAGTGGGAATTTTGGCTTTTCAGAAATTTAAACCAATGAGGCAAAGCGCTGTTTGGAGATCCAATAAACAAAGAGAAGTAAGCGCTCCAAATGCATACGACATGTGTAATAGAGTAAGTGAGAGTTATTCGGAACCAGTCTCCTGGCACCTGAGAGAATAACAAGCATTGAGAAATGAACAAGTGACTTTCATCCTCAATTTTCAAAAATGAATCTCTGCACTGGATATTTGTATTTGTTATGGTGCCAAAGCCTGGCCAGAACTGAGACAGTCAGCAGCGCTGTTCTCATGAGATGGACTGTGCCTTTATGAACTACCTTCACATTTTGAATTCTGAAATGTTGACTTTGATGTCCATTTTGGCAACTTTGCAGTACATGTACTACTTGTCTCCGAAAACCCCCGAAAACCTCATCAGAAATTAAGAAAATTCGTCCTTAGATCGTGTTTTGTTACATAATTGTTTGCAATCATGACTTGTATTTGCAACTTTCACCGTTCATGGCTTTATTTTCGTGTTTGTGCGAGGATTTACGAAGGAGCGGAAGCACTAATCATATGACGTCATCAATAATTGTGCTTTCGAGTAACAAGAGTTACCTCCCTGACATTGAAATTGTTGCATCGATTTCGTCGAAAATCCGGCTCTCAACACAAATATAAGGGTGCATGTAGCATGAATCCGGCTTACTTTTCACAGGCATGTCTAATACTTCACTTTGAAAATAGATTTAGTTAGTCTAGATGGGGTTTTCAGGGGTTTTCGGGGTTTTTGGAGACAAGTAGTACCCCAACTTTGCAGAAGAAAATAAATTCCTAACAACATCTTTGCAGTTTCACTTTCTTTTCACTGCATCTGTTTCCTCTGTATTTGTACAATGCGTTTATTATAGGATATATTACCTGGCGACTCTGACACACTTGGGGTTGACAGCGTGCAGTAGGTTCAGCAGCTGTTGCATGGTCTTCCCTGTGTCAACGATGTCCTCCACCACAAGTACATTCTGAAACAAACACAGTTTACACATACTCACACAGTTTACACAACAAAGGCAACACACCTGCTGTCTGAAAAAACACCAAAACTTACTTTAAGTTGCTGAAAACTTTGCCGCTACGTCGACCTTGTTTCAAACAATTTTGTTCCTGTATGGGAAGGTGACACAGAGGACTGCCTTAATCTTCAGATGATTGCCAAAACGTTTATAGCTATTTTGGCACATTTTCCAAAGAAAATAAATCTTAGCAACATTCTTAAAATGTCAGCTCCAAAGATCCCCTTATGCTGCTGTGCCCTCTTCTCCAGGAGCAAGAGGGAAAAATTACATAAAAAACCCAAATAGAACATATCACATGCATAGGTCAGAATACAAAATCATATTTTATCAAATTGATGAAAAAGAATATTCATGTCCTACAGGCACATGTGTAGACCAGCCATATTGAATAAAAAAACAAATAAAATAAAATGTTTTTTTCTTCATTTTTTTTCAAATTACATGTACCGTTACTATTTATAGCTAGCAAAATAAGAAGTTCACCTCATCAATGACAAAAGAAACATTTTAACACACTTACCTTTCCTCTGAGAGATTCCAGATCATCACCTCCAATGACTTCTATGGACCCTGTAGACTTGTCATTCTGAAGAAACAAACAGAAAAAAACCGCACATCCTTAGTTAAAGATCAATCATAGTGCGTAACCACATTCATCTACAATTAAGTTGTATTCTAATGCAGTGAAGTTCTACTTCATGAAAAGTTTGGATAAACCATTGCAAGCTTCTGGTCTTTTTTGTTTTGACCAGATAAGTGATTTTTAAACACCGAGAGGTAGTCATTCCGATTTTACATAATGTGGAATACATGTACCACCAATGAATATACCTGGCTCCTATTTCATAACTAATATGTTTGGAGCTGAATGTATGAACACTTGCACTGAAGAAATCAAGGGTAAAGCTAAGAAGATGAACAGTAGCCGGGTTTTTCAGTCACAAAATAAGCATGTGGAAACTGCAGTTCTTCCACAGAGGTTTGGAGAGGTACTATTGCCCAGTCCTTTGCATATTTTACATGCAGTCCCTTCATCTTTTGCTACTGATTTTGTATTTGTTAGGATTTTGAAGGTTTGGTAATTAAAATTTTTCCGGGGTGTTACAGACATGCTCATACTAACTTTTCTAAAACAAAAACCGCACAAAAACAGGTATGAAAGAAGAAAGAAACAAGAAGAAAGAAAACATTTTAAAAAGAGCAACTAGAAGATCTTTCTTTATTTGGTGTTTAACGTCATTTTCAACCACGAAGGTTATATCGCGACGGGGAAAGGGGGGAGATGGGATAGAGCCACTTGTTAATTGTTTCTTGTTCACAAAAGCACTAATCAAAAAATTGCTCCAGGGGCTTGCAACGTAGTACAATATATTACCTTACTGGGAGAATGCAAGTTTCCAGTACAAAGGACTTAACATTTCTTACATACTGCTTGACTAAAATCTTTACAAACATTGACTATATTCTATACAAGAAACACTTAACAAGGGTAAAAGGAGAAACAGAATCCGTTAGTCACCTCTTACGACATGCTGGGGAGCATCGGGTAAATTCTTCCCCCTAACCCGCGGGGGGTAACTAGAAGATACATAAAATATAACATGCAAACCGAGAATTATTTGGGGGGTAAAAATGTCCTCATTCCTTTCAGCAAGCATGCATATGCCTTATAATTTCTTTGATTAAATCAATACATATTATGGAATACTACCGAGACTTTTTGCTTAAAATGTTGATACATGTATACACATACTATACGTCCAATTCTGTTTTAAACAAATCATTTCTAACACACACAAAAAAACCTGGAGAACAAATTATTTTCACTTTCTTTCTTTATTTGGTGTTTAACGTCGTTTTCAACCGTTCAAGGTTATATCGCGACGGGGAAAGGGGGGAGATGGGATAGAGCCACTTGTTAATTGTTTCTTGTTCATAAAAGCACTAATCAAAAAATTGCTCCAGGGGCTTGCAACGTAGTACAATATATGACCTTACCGGGAGAATGCAAGTTACCAGTACCAAGGACTTAACATTTCTTACATACTGCTTGACTAAAATCTTTACAAACATTGACTATATTCTATACAAGAAACACTTAACAAGGGTAAAAGGAGAAACAGAATCCGTTAGTCGCCTCTTACGACATGCTGGGGAGCATCGGGTAAATTCTTCCCCCAAACCCGCGGGGGGTATTATTTTCACTGTTCACATTTGAAAAAGGAGATTAGTAAAGCACAAACATTGAATGAAAGTAAATCTGACTTTGGAAACTTGCGTTAACATAACTACATGCACAAGTTCAAACCTTTTTGTGCTGAAATGAAGTGTGACCAAAAAAAAATCACAAAATAATTGCTGGAAGCATTAAGGCGAAGTGCGCCACTGAAATTTTAGAGTGATGGGACTTAAACAGCCATTTTGAGTTGTTAGCAGTTTTGCACCTTTCAATCTGTCTACTTTCATGAAATGCATATGATTACACTATACAAATTCATCAAAGTCTCTAAAAACATATTTCTTTGCACCAACCCGGCGAATTTTTCTGTCTTTTCATTCACTCTTCCGATAAAAATTCCGATTTTCAACCCTTGACAACAGACATTTCTGCTCGCCCAACGCGGGAACGTCGTATACCGTTTGAACAGCAGTTCTCTCCCCTGTGTCATTCGGCGGTTATTTTCGGTTAAATATGGATTCTCCTGGGGAAACCCCCCTATTTTTCAAACAAGCAAACCACAGACACTTTCCATATACGGGGGTATGACGTAAATACCTGGCCACGATTGGTCAGATAGGCTCGCGTGGCTTTTCGCGTTTTAAAAGTCGTCTGCTCACCGCGTTTAGTTTTCGACTAAGTTTGCTTAGAAAAATGGCACGTGTGAAAAGATCAACGCTCCGAAAAACACATCATAAAGGCAAGTGTACGAGAAGACAACAACTGAAGAGTTGCAGAGACAAGAGAACAACTAAAACACAATCGGTGACAAAGCCCACAAAATCTGGATCGACCGCTGTGGCATGCAGATCAAATTCTGCGTCAGGACTGAGAGTGTGTTCTTGGCGGTTTGACGCGAAAACAATTCAAGACGAACACATAGGCCTACACAGCAGCCACTGGTCAAAAGCGACAGGTCCAGAGGCTTCCCAAACAAGGAGATGTCTTGTTGATTTGGAAACCTTTGATGGTATTGACTTGTAAACGAACTTTGTTGTCCGCAATGTAAACAGCCAACGCTGTCACCATGCCCAGACTCAAAACAGAGACACGGCCTTGCAGTGTACGCGCATGTGAGGAAGTTGTTCCAGGTACCGCTGGATACCTTGCTTCCAAAGAAAGCGGTCAAACGGATTATGGTCTCATCAGGCAAGCCGTTTATTCGTCCAGACTCCTTGATATGTGGGCTAGGTGCTCAACAATTTTACAAATTTTGTGAAAGTTTAGATTTGGTAGGCATGGATCACAAAACCTTCCAGAAGAAAGCTGATAAACTCTATCAACGACTTGATGTAGATCTACTGGAGGAGAAAGTATTCAGTGAGGCTGTCCGTCAGGTCAGACAGATACACGCAACGCACAATGGAATGACACTGTCTGATGATGATGTTCTTGATATCAGTGTAAGCTACGACGGATCATGGCTGACCAGGGGGCACTCGTCCCACATTGGAATAGGGTGTGCTGTAGTCTAGACGTGCTGACTGGAATTTGCTTTGACGCTCATGTTATGTGCAACTACTGTCATACGTTTGCCAGACAACTGGAAACAAACTTCTCCAGGAGAAACCCCTGGAGTATGCTGCCTGGCTGGTAAAACAACTGGACATCTGTGACAAGAATTTTGCAGGTGAGTGCGTAGATCTAAACAGTATGTGTGTATGGTGCGTTTGTGAAGACGTTTGTTGAAATGGGATGATAGTGTGTTGTGTTTGAATTTTACATAGATCTGTAAGTGTTTGTGAAAATGTGTGTCAGTGTTTTGTGTGCGCTGTCTATGTGAAGTGTACGTGTGTGTGTGTGTGTGTGTGTGTGTGTGTGTGTGTGTGTGTGTGTGTGTGTGTCTGTGTCTGTGTCTGTACGTGTGTGTGTATTTGTGTGTGTTTGGGTACTAATCCATGCATAGTAATACATGTACTGAACAAAAACAATGATAGCGTCTATGTTGGTAGATCTGTGGCTGATTGCCTTGTGTGTGTGTGTGTGTTTGTGTGTGTGTGTGTGTGTGTGCATGCATGTGTGTGTGTGTGTTTTTGGGTACTAATCCATGCATAGTAATACATGTACTGAACAAAAGCAATAATAGCGTCTATGTTGGTAGATACGTGGATGATTGCCTTTTGTGTGTGTGTGTGTGTTTGTGTGTTTGCTATTCAGTGGCTGACTTTGACTGAAACGGTGGTTTTATTTTTAGGTTCCAGTGCCGGGCATCATGGAAGTCGAGGCGGCTCGGGTTCTGTGGGGCAGGTCAGTGTCGCAGCACAATCTGCGATACACAGTTATCCTGTCAGACGGTGACACAAAAACCTTCCAGAAACTTTCCAAAATAAAGCCTTATGGAGATCAAGTAACCATCGAAAAAGAAGAGTACATCAATCACGTTTCCAAGCGTCTTGTAACAGGGCTTCGCAACCTTGTGACAGACTGCCGCAAAAAAGGAATCACTTTGGGAAGGCGAGGGTATCATCAGCTGACTCTGAATACAATCAGGAAGTTGACGATATATTATAATCGGGCAATTAGGGGGGGGGGGGTGGGGGGTAAGACAGTTGCAGACATGAAACGGGCAGTGATGGCATCTCTGCGTCACGGCTTCTCAACAGATGACAAGCCACAGCATGACTTGTGCCCCCATGATGCCGCGTCATGGTCCTTCTACCAGCCCCCAGGACCACACGTCGTCCATACACCTCTCAACTTCAAGAAGCTGAATCCTCCTCTAGAACCAGTTTACCAGAGACTGACGAAGATCAACTGCTTCAGAGATGTGTGTCAGGAAAAACCCAAAACTCTAATGAGTGTCTCCACAGCAGCGTTTGGGTTCGCTGCCCCAAGGACAAATTTGCATGCAAAAATCGCGTACGGTTTGCAGTCGTCACAGGGGCTAGGGAATTCAATTTTGAACCAGCGGCTGCTCTCAACACTGCACAGTTCTACGGCTTTACAACAGGCTGTAACATGAAAAGACTAAACAAGGCTAGGAGTGTAAAAGGGTTCTTGGCAGCCTCAGGTTCAAGAAAGATCAGTTAAACAAGAGACGCGACACTGTGCGTGCAGCTAAACTCAAAAGACAGGATGAGCTCATCAGACTACAAGGGGGTGCAGCATATGCTGCTGGGCAGTTTTAGGTAAGCCTGTAGTTACCAGGTGTCTGTGAAAAATACCTGAACTATGTTAACATTGATTTGGGGTGAATGAAAGAGCTTTGAAATGTTCTCGGCCTTGTTTCTCTGTTCAGCGTTTTTGCATGACCTGCTTTCTAGGAAACTGTTTTTCTTCAATCCAGCTGTTCAGAATGCAATGAAACTTAAGGGACATGCTTATCAGAGGACAACCTGTGGAATGACAACAGGAATTTTCTTTAAATTAATAAATAACTGTTCAGGCGGGTCATATTTACTAAAATTGTGCTGAAAAACATGATAATTCATCTAAAAAAAATATTTTATCAGAACTATTCATCCTAGAAAAAATCCCTGTTGTCATTCCACAACTATGGACTCCTACATCCTACATACAAAAAATCACATTCCTATGATTTAAGGGGAAGCTAAAAAACGTGTTCCTAGCAACCCATTTTGGCAGTTGGAGATTGCCGTTTCCATGGTAACGGACAGTGACGGTACTGAAAACGTTATCCGTTTTGAAATCGTATATGCCTTACCACTTCATAAGCATATAACATTAGCCTATGGTAGAAGTAAATACAAATTTAGATTTTAGTGGCTCCCTTTGCCTTAAGGAACTAAAACATTCAGCTGCCTTTCTGATGTTTTATCAGCCAATTCAAATTCTGTCACTATAATAACCACAGAACAAGTCGCGTAAGGCAAAAATACAATATTTAGTCAAGTAGCTGTCGAACTCACAGAATGAAACTGAACGCAATGCCATTTTTCAGCAAGACCGTATACTCGTAGCATCGTCAGTCCACCGCTCATGGCAAATGCAGTGAAATTGACAAGAAGAGCGGGGTAGTAGTTGTGCTAAGAAGGATAGCACGCTTTTCTGTACCTCTCTTTGTTTTAACTTTCTGAGCGTGTTTTTAATCCAAACATATCATATCTATATGTTTTTGGAATCAGGAACCGACAAGGAATAAGATGAAAGTGTTTTTAAATTGATTTCGACAATTTAATTTTGATAATAATTTTTATTTATTTAATTTTCAGAGCTTGTTTTTAATCCGAATATAACATATTTATATGTTTTTGGAATCAGCAAATGATGGAGAATAAGATAAACGTAAATTTGGATCGTTTTATAAATTTTTATTTTTTTTTACAATTTTCTGATTTTTAATGACCAAAGTCATTAATTAATTTTTAAGCCACCAAGCTGAAATGCAATACCGAAGTCCGGGCTTCGTCAAAGATTACTTGACCAAAATTTCAACCAATTTGGTTGAAAAATGAGGGCGTGACAGTGCCGCCTCAACTTTCACGAAAAGCCGGATATGACGTCATCAAAGACATTTATCAAAAAAATGAAAAAAACGTATGGGGATTTCATACCCAGGAACTCTCATGTCAAATTTCATAAAGATCGGTCCAGTAGTTTAGTCTGAATCGCTCTACACACACACACAGACACACACACACGCACATACACCACGACCCTCGTTTCGATTCCCCCTCGATGTTAAAATATTTAGTCAAAACTTGACTAAATATAATGAAAAAAGCAAGTGCATGGAAGAAGAAAAATATATATACTGCTACGAGTCTAGGTAGTCACACATACCAACAAGACTGCACCAGCTAGCACACTGTATTTACTGTATTGTATTGTTACATATCTACCTGGAACTTATGACAACTAGATTACTTATGACAACTAGAACTTATGACTACTATTTAGGCATTGGAATGAGCAAAAGTGTGATACAGTCCAAAGGCCTGAATGTTTGGGAAAAGACATTAATTAACACAATAAAAAAACCCATTATTTCTTCTTCTTTGTTTCATAAAAGGTCTGAATCTCAGACAAAAAATACAAAAGCAATTTATATCTGTATCTGCCGCAGTCGAAATACCAAAAACCAAAACATGATATGGGTTTAATTTTTTCAAACTAGCTGAGAAATCTGCACTTAGAGTCATAAGCAAAGATACATGTCCTGTGTTAAAAGCAATACAATATCACAACTAAGAAATAGTTCCTAATGACACAGATGAGCTAACATAGAACCTAACAAACAAAAGAACTCACAAAAAGCAAGTGTTTGAAATCAAACATTGAGTGATCGACTTTCGGCCACTCTGTTTCAACCTGACACTGCATGACTTTGTGGAACAAACAAGCCACTCTACATCCACATAAAACAACAATCATCCTACAACTGTGTCACACAAACACCACTGAAAAGGCCGAGAAAAAAAGTTCAATGTTTCCGATTCCCCAACTGACCCGATTTTGAACTCCAGACCCTGTAACTGTTTTTGACTCTTCAAATGTTATTTTTAATTAAAATTGACAAAACTCAATTTTGTTAGACTTTATACAAGGAAAGTTACTTTTCTCCAACATCCAGGGACACAGTTTTCACAATTTCTGTAAAAAAGAAGAAGAAGTTATAATTTATATGCGCCTGTGTTCATTAAACTTTTTTTTTTTTTAAAGTTGGCCGCGTCATTATTTTTCTAGGCCTAATGACCTGGTGCCAGTTCAAGGTACTCTTTTTCTTCAGGGGTTGGATTATATCAGAATAAAGTTCAAACAGTACTGGTCTGGCAAGTGTCAGTTAAGTGAAGAGATGCAACAGTATTAAAAAATACAGAATAAAGACAAAACAGACATAAAAATGTTCTACATCCTCAAAGTATCATGAGTCATTGTACCTCTAGGTGAAAGAACCAAGGGTATTCATACAACTATCATGAAAAAGATTGTTGGCTATATTAGAATATATACCTAGCCATACAAAAATGTCATACAAAAATAAAATTAAAATAAAGAGGAGCAAACTTAAAATAATCACATTGCTATTTCAATTCAATAATTTTCCTCGCAAAAATCATTTGCTAAAATTTCAAGTGCTGTCTGGCACAAATAGGTTTCTCTTATCTAATCTCTTTCCAAAACTTCTTTCAATTCTTATATTTTGCTTTTATATCATCAATCCTACCATACAATTTGTGATATAGAACACTGGATAAAGATTATAACGTTTATTGTTATTATTATTTATTGCATGATTTTTGCTTTGTCCATTTTTGAATTAACAACAATTCAAAGATGATAACAGTATCAGTTATCATCGATTTTTGTCTGTTGTGCATCTTGTTTGTTCACTTTAATTTAAAAGGCCGATAGGTCAAGGTTCTTCTAGTTACGTTTCATTTTATCCAAAATTAAACTTAAAAATTGCGATAATTTAACCTGTACGTCTCGTGTTTTGATTACAGGTTATAAACTATTCAAAACCAGCAGTATCTATGGAAACCTGAAACCAGTGCTGTTAACGAAGTCTTGTTTTCAGTTATACCCCATAAATTCATTCAGGAGATTTTAAATTAAACTTAAAAAGAGTTGAGTTTTTTTAAAAGGAGTGGTTAAAAGTGTGATAAGGTCAATTTTTGAAGGCAAAAGTAAGACAACCCAAAACTTTAGTTCTAAAAAAATAAGTTCAATTGCAGTCAAGAAAGTCCATGTACCCTCAAACAAATACAGTCAGGAGTTACAACACAAAAAACACCAAACAGTGGTTGATTGTGTATTAAATGTATGTGGAATACGTGTTTAGATATATATATCATTTTTAACATTTTTTTTAGGGGATTTTGGTGAGAAAAAGAGGGTGGGGATGGGGTTAGGTGATGATGGCCACACAAACTTCCACACAATAAAAATGCCACTTGCTAAACACACTCATACATGCCGTGTTTTGTTTCCCTTTTACCTGTGAACCTTGTCTCTGTTTGTCAAAACAAAAGTACATATGATACACATCAATTTTCTTTTTCAATCTACAGGTTTTTAGTTCAAACGGAACAGCAGCACAATTAATTCTTGTTGCTGTAAAAGTGAAATAAAAACGCAAACTTTCTTCTCTTTCCTGAGGTAAAAAACTGCAAGTTATATCTGGAATAGCTACAATCGACATACAAGAATGCAGAATTTTATTCATGACAGAAATCTATTTAAAACTGCATGAATCTCAACCCGAACTTATTTTTATATTTAGTCAAGTTTTGACTAAATATTTTAACATCGAGGGGGAATCGAAACGAGGGTCGTGGTGTGTGTGTGTGTGTGTGTGTGTGTGTGTGTGTGTCTGTGTGTGTGTGTGTGTGTGTGTGTGTGTGTGTGTGTAGAGCGATTCAGACTAAACTACTGGACCGATCTTTATGAAATTTGACATGAGAGTTCCTGGGTATGAAATCCCCGAACGTTTTTTTCATTTTTTTGATAAATGTCTTTGATGACGTCATATCCGGCTTTTCGTGAAAGTTGAGGCGGCACTGTCACGCCCTCATTTTTCAACCAAATTGGTTGAAATTTTGGTCAAGTAATCTTCGACGAAGCCCGGACTTCGGTATTGCATTTCAGCTTGGTGGCTTAAAAATTAATTAATGACTTTGGTCATTAAAAATCAGAAAATTGTAAAAAAAAATAAAAATTTATAAAACGATCCAAATTTACGTTTATCTTATTCTCCATCATTTGCTGATTCCAAAAACATATAAATATGTTATATTCGGATTAAAAACAAGCTCTGAAAATTAAATATATAAAAATTATTATCAAAATTAAATTGTCGAAATCAATTTAAAAACACTTTCATCTTATTTCTTGTCGGTTCCTGATTCCAAAAACATATAGATATGATATGTTTGGATTAAAAACACGCTCAGAAAGTTAAAACAAAGAGAGGTACAGAAAAGCGTGCTATCCTTCTTAGCACAACTACTACCCCGCTCTTCTTGTCAATTTCACTGCCTTTGCCATGAGCGGTGGACTGACGATGCTACGAGTATACGGTCTTGCTGAAAAATGGCATTGCGTTCAGTTTCATTCTGTGAGTTCGACAGCTACTTGACTAAATATTGTATTTTCGCCTTACGCGACTTGTTTCATGGTTATCTTGATGTTAATTTCATGGCAACATTACAAAGGAAACATTATTTCCGATCTCAACCCAAGCAAAACTTCGTTTTAATTGAAAGAATATATGCTACTTGTAAGTATTTTTTTTAAATGGTACTAGTTTGAATGCATTTTTTTCTTGGGTAACTTAACTTCATGCACTTTCCACATTCATGCATGCAGTGTCCAATTCTTTTTTTGTTGTTGAAATCTTATCAATCATATCAATCAATGAGTCTTATATCACGCATATTCCGTGGGTACAGTTCTAGGCGCTCTGCAGTGATGCCGTGTGAGATGAAATTTTATACGGCCAGTAGATTGCAGCCATTTCGGCGCATATTTACCTTTCACGGCCTATTATTCCAAGTCACACGGGTATAGGTAGACAATTATTAACTGTGCCTAAGCAATTTTGCCAGGAAAGACCCTTTTGTCAATCGTGGGATCTTTAACGTGCACACCCAATGTAGTGTACACGGGGGGAGGTTCGGACACCGAAGAGAGTCTGCACACAAAGTTGACTCTGTGAAATAAATTTCCGCCGAACATGGGATCGAACTCACGCTGACAGCGGCCAACTGAATACAAATCCAGCGCGCTACCATAACTGAGCTATATCCCTTTACCTGTATCTCACTGATCACACGCTTTTTTCTTATGTTTATAAAATGTGAAAAAGAAGAAAAGGAACAAAAGTACTTGTATCTCACAGGGATCGCGTTTACGCACGATTTTTGCGTATATGACGCATTTTAAAAGTCGCTGACTGGTTTTTTTCGCCGTGCCGCGTAAGCCATACGCAAAAATATTGTAACTTTTTCTTGTCTTCACGCAGCGCTTTTGCTCTGACTTAATAATCACCCGATCCTGAAACTGACTATAGGGCTCGAGAAGTGACGACACACATGAAATCTGCGCGTCAAAACTGAAGTCCGTTTCTTTTTGCATCGAAGTATCGCAAACGAACGTAACGAGGGTATTACCAGATAATGTCTTGTCGGATAATGAAACAGACATTAGCTGCTCTCCCATCTCGCGCTTCCAAAAGGCGGAAAGTGTGTCTAGTCGTATTAGAGCGGGAAACAAACTCGCAAGGCCCGAAGGTTGGAGACAGCAGGGGTGTTATTCGACAGGCGTGCGCGGAGTTCGACAGGAAAACTCGCCGTATTTAGGTAAGGAGTGTCTTTAAGTCTTTCGTGCGTGTTTTGTTTGTGTCTGTACGTGTTTTCGTAGTACGCAAAAATATTGGTCCGTGATGCGTTTTTTTCGTTTCGTTGCGTATGACTTACCCATTTTTTAAGAAGCTAGCGCGATCCCTGATCCCACAGACAGCTCAGAAGAATGTAAAACTGTATTTTGGACTTCAAATGAATGTTTATAAAGTCTCCAGTTCTCAACTAAAAGTAAAACAAGAGGCGAAGCCTTCAAGGCTCACGTAAGAAATCGACAAACAGTAACACAAACTCAATCACTCCGTCACACATACACACACAGTAAGCATAGGTGACACTGTGCAAGAGTGCGAGACACTAGATCTAGATCTGTCTGTCTGTAGCCTACTTACGGAGACACGACTGCCAGATGGCCAGATCGACACTGCGCTTTCGACAGCGCTTCCTCGCGCAGACACTGGAAACACGCTGTGCAGATTAACCTGTAGGAAATCTCCCTTGGTATCTTCTTTATCTATTTTTCTGGAGCTACAAAACCGAACAATGTGAAATCATGAGTCGTCTTCTTCGAATCGGCGAACTGCAGCTCGGTGATAACTGTATCTATACCACAATCCTTCACGCGATCTGACCTAAGTCTACATACCACACACGACACAAACCAGTCAGCTGTTTTTACCCCCCCAAAACCCCCCACCACACGTTTTCTTTGGATACACACTTTAACTATACGTGCCGACGAAATGTTGATCATTGGTTCAATACTTTGAAGCTGTTGCTTGAATAATAACCAGGTAAAATTAGTATTTCGGTGTTCAGTCAAATGTTAAAGTTTCTACCACAGACATATATATGACTAAGTGCCAAAAGGTGCTCACAGAACAGAAGACGACTTTGTTTTACAATAAAAATGTTTCTAAAACCGCGTGTCTGCTGAAAATTGGTGTGTGTGTGGATGAATGTGCGAAGAGATAGTGGACATAATTTCGTGTGTCTGACTTGAACGGTTTTGAAGTTATCTTTGTTTAAAGTCAAAAATAACGCCAAAACCGGCCATCTGAAAAAGGACATCGTGATACCTCGTGTTTTGAATATGCCACAGAAAAATAACAAGAAGCACAAATGAATTGCATTTAGTTTGATTGAATGCCTGAAACATCGCTTTACAGACGAGACCAAACGTCAAATCTAAATCTCGAGAGAATTTTTTTTTTTCGATAACCGAATTTTAAGGTGTCGCACGCAAGATGTGTCGTCATCACGGCATACATTTTTCAATCGCAGATATTTACTAAATTTCTTTTTCAAAAACTCTGGAATTGATGTCGACACGTCAAACGATAACGGTGTATCAAACTGCTGTCTTTCAAGTAATCCAGCAAAGACTGCAGAACTTTTGAACAGCATTTTTGAAAACGATTTGAAAATTTCGTCATATCTTGCGTGCGACAAAATGTTCGATAATTAACGGTTATTTTCTTTTAAAAACAAAATTTACATGTACAAAGATCTACTTCATCTACGGAACCACGTGACACATTCTGTGTTCAAAATCTGTGAAGAAATCACGAACCACGAATGCGCTATCAAGTGTTGAAATTATGTCGTCAACATCTTTTCAGATCTTGCGTGCGACACCATCTTGCGTTCAACATAAAATGTCACTACCTTATCGAGTTTAATGGGTAAAACTAACTATTTGTTGTCTTAGTTTAATCTTCTTAATTAAAAGCGTAATAAAACCGAACTTCCAAGATGAATTTTAATTGAGATTAGCGAAAGAGCGGGCACGCAAGTCGACCTTAAAGTAAAAGAATGATAACACGAGCGTTTGTCGTGTTGTCTTGCGTGCAACACATTGTCCAAAAAGGAAAATGTATATTTTTCTCAGACGTTTTTTAAGTTGAAACCTTGAAACTTCACACACATTTGGGGTTTAATCGCCCCCATGCATGGTAAAAGTCTTGTTGACCCTTGTCAGATTTCAAGGTCACGGCTGGGTCACATGTGGTTCAGAAAACGGATGAAACATATTTTTTCAGAGATTTTTGAAGCTAGAACCTTCAAACTTCAAACAACGCTTTTGCTTAATGATTGTTCAACATGGAGAATTCAAGGTTGATCCTTGAGAAATGTGAAGGTCATAGCAGGGTCTCGCGTGGGTAAAAAAAAAAAGGAAATTGTATTGAACTTCAATTTATATAAAACCAAAGTCTGGTTGATCTGTTTTAAGATTTAAGGTCAAATCTGTTATTTAAGGTCAACTCAAATAGAAATTTGTTGATGCTTAAATCTTTGAAACTTCCAACAGGTTTGAGGTTTGACAACTTCTGGACTTTGAAATCTGGTATGGTTGATCCTGGTAATATTAATTAGTCAAAACATCAAGATCAACAATTATAAAATAAGCACTTTCACCAATGTCAAGTGAGCAATAGCAGCAAACGTGAGTCTTATAAAGATTATCACTTTTTGTGTGACCTCAACTTGACCCCTCTGAATGCTCTCAATCATGGAAATTGACCACACTTTGATTATAACCAAACAACATCAAAACTTTGGAATGTGTGAAGTTTCAAAGGTGTTGCTTAAAAGGCGTTCGTGAAAATGACAATTGTATGTGTCTGACTTCAATGCGACCCCGCTGCGACCTTGACGTTTGATTTTATCAACCAGACTTTCATCATGTGTGAATGACTTCAAACACTATAAAACTAGTTGAAGAAATTGACAATTTTTCAAAGTTTAAGCCAGATGGCACTGCTGTGACCTTGAAATTTGACAAACATTAACCAGGCGGTCACCTTTTTTAGAAAATATCCTTAAAGGATCTTTAACCTTACTGTGACCTTGGAATTTGATGAGGTTTAATTTAACTTGCGTAGTGTGCCAAGTTTCAAGGCCCAAGCTTCAAAAACATATGAGAAAACCTCATTGAAAAATGTATATGTTTGACCTCAACGCGACCCTGCTGTGACCTTGACTTTTTCAACCAGACTTTAATCGTGTGTGAACATTATACACTAGAACTGTGTGTATTTTCAAAGCTCGTGCTATAAACGCGCTGAATAAATTGAAAATATTCCACATTTGGACCAGATGTGACCCCGCTGTGACCTTGAACTTTGACAAAGATTAACCAGCAGGTCACTTTTAATGAGGTTTTATAAAAATGCTGAAAGTATGTGAAGTATGTAAAGTCTAACTGATCTAGTATTAAAACATGTAAGACGTGACAACGACAATTTTCCAGTTTGCAAAGGAAATTTAACCTCGCTGTGACCTTGAAATTCAATGTTGTTTAATGTGATGTGCACCATACCTGGAGGTCATTATACTTTGGTTGTGTGCCAAGTTTCAAAGCCCTAGCTTTAAAAACGTGCGAGATAACCTTAATGCTATGACTCAGTGCCGTTTTGAATGATATAACGAACAAAATTATCGTTATTTGTAAAATCATTTGGGTAAATTTATCTTTTCTTTTCGTAATTGGGTTCCAGCATCTGTTGTCTTAACAAAAATCACAATATCAGTCGTGTTTGTCAACTTTTATTTTTTAGCCCCTTTGTCCGCTTTTCGTGCGCACCTTTTGGCACTTAGTCATATCTATATACGGCTTGTCTGTGTCTGTCTGTCACTTCGCGATGCACGGCCAAAGTTCTCGATGGATCTGCTTCAAATTTGGTGGGCATATTCAGGTAGACCCCGGACACAATCTGGACGATGAAAATTTTCAACACATGCTCTCAGCGCGCAGCGCTGAACCGATTTTGGTTTTTATGGTTTTTCTGTACATCCATTCCCAGTAACTCTTCCTTATCTTCTCCAGTGTTTTGCGCGTTATCTCCCTTCCTTCGTGTGGCGTCAATCGCGTACGGTGCGCCACTAACCCGACGAAGCCAGGTACCCGGCGAAGCCCGCGTACGGTGCACCATTCGGCTCTACTTCTTCCCGGCGAAGCCGGGTATTCATCTAGTACATACATACGCACGCACGCACAAAAGTTAGCATCGCATAGGCTGCACTTACGTGAGCCAAAAAGGGCACGTAATATAAGCGTTCGCTTGAGTTTGTGTCCCTATTGTTTTTCGTTTTATTACTGTATCATGTTTAATTGAATAAAACCTTGTTTAAACCAAAAGTAAAACCAAGAGAAGGTAATACTAAAGGGAACAGAAGACAAGTTTTTCAGAGACAAAAGTTAAAAGCAAACAATTAAAACAAAACGAGCAAAATAATTTCCCATGCTAAAAAAGTGCCATAATATATGAATGATAATACAGACGTACATAACTCTCATTGTGTATGTAGGACAGGGTACATTTTAATTTATAAACTGTATATGTACTTCATTTTTCTGAGCTGTAGTCCAAAGGTGCTTAGCATAATCCAAAATTTTAATAATAAATTTTCATTTAATTAATATACTTACCCAACTCACATATAGCAATTTACTCTAGTTCAGTGCTGGTAACGCTGTACACGTTCCCCTTGGTAACAAGGGAGACCACCCTAAAAAAGAGTGATCCATCCCATAATATCAGACCGATGTCCGGTCCAACATCCGTATGCGTGCGCATACGCCGCCATTTGTATCATTCGAACGAAGCCCAACTCACTACTTTTTTAGAACCCAATACCACCACAGCGGGGAGGCGGGAGGGTTTAAACGATGTGAGTTGGGTAAGTATATTAATTAAATGAAAATTTATTATTAAAATTTTGGATTAAATTACATATTATTACCCAACTCACATATAGCAGATTGCTACTATAGGTGGCGGGTATATAGCGAAATTATGATATTAGAACCTGTCCTGCGACTACCACAACAGGTAACGCGGAACTGCCGTCCTGTATCAAGACGCCTCTGAGGTAGAAGTTAATAAAAACCTCCTCAGACCGCCAGTAAGCCGACTCCAGTACTTCAGCCAAAAAGGCCCGACCGGAGGACTGCCAAAGAGGAGGCCCATGCCCTTGCCTCAAACGTTCTAGCTATAGAGAAAGGCAAAACTGCCCTAACATCTCCAGACTGTGATTGTCAACAGGTAAACCTCTGTGTGATCAACATGGAGACTCACTTGGTTAAAGTCCCTTTCGCAATATCCTTACACCTGCTGTGTTAAGCGATATCATAAAAGCTTCTGACTTTCTGACCAATTGCCGAGTCCGTGACCGGTACCTTCTGAGCGTCCTCACCGGACAAATAACCACATCAAGCTCCCCAGGAGCAAGAATCCAGTGTAGCAGTCCATCTAGGTAAGGTTGACTACAAAACGTCATACCTCTACCAGAGTAGATAGACCTTCTTCCCTCCTTAATTCAGTGTTTAACGTCGTTTTCAACCGTTCAAGGTTAAATCACGACGGAGAAGAAAGATAAGGCAAATGCCCTTCAATGATTCAATGATCTAACAAGATCCGTGAAAGACAGAAAAATCCTCGAAACTCGAAATGTTAAACTGGCTAAACGTGACTCTAAAGGAACCAAACTCATGCTTCAAGAAAAGAAAGTGCAATTGGAAGCTGGTTGCCCCCATTACCGCTTAAATGCCGAGGTTCAATCACGACCGAGATGAAAGATAAGGAAAGTGACCTTTGATTCACTAATCTAACAAGATCCGTGCGAGTCAGAAATATCTTCGAACCTTGAAAAGTTTAATTGGCTAAACGTGACTCTAAAGGAGCCAAACTCTCGCTTCATGAATTGAAAATGCAATTCGAAGCTGGTTTTCCCATTTACCGCTCAAATGCCAGAAAATTTCAAAGAAAACCCACAAGTCATAGATCAGTCTTTCTTAAAAGAGCTGTCCTTATTCAAAATAGCCAGAAAGCACGCTACTCCCACTTCTCACAGAAGCTACTAGAGTAAGCTTGGCCGTTTTCCGTGATAAATCGCCAGGCTAGCCTTGAAAAAGGGTTAAAGCAAAGCTGCACCGAGCCGTACCAATGTGACAGAAATCTCATAAAGTCTTAAAATAAGACATGGAAGACAAAAGGGAAACCCAAAAAGGAAGGTGGAAAGCCACCTGCAATACACGGAAGGAAGAGAAGTTCTTTCCGTAAGAGAAAAGCACTTTGAACCACGCCAGCCCAAGTGACAAGTGAACAAAACACAAAACCCCTATAAAAACTCTGAACCAAATCCAGAGTTGAGGCGGAAGCCCCTGAGTATCTCAAGGATACCCCTACAGTAGACATCCGTGAAATTCGAATGTGAGAAAGCAAAGATGCCTTCTTGCCAGCCTTAAGAGGTCTGGGAACCAAGATTGCAAAGACCCGTCTGTGAGACCAAAAGGTCGCCGAACAGATCTATGAAAGAGCCCTGTGAAAGCGAGGGTATCGAGCCAAAGCTAAAATAGACAACAGCCAGCCTGAAGCTTTTCGTTTGGAAACAAAAAACCGCCAAGGCCTGCCTAACGCTTTCCCTTTTACCATGAGCTTCTCTTAGAAGGAAAAACCCCGCGTGCATAGCAGCGGATTCAAAGAGATAACTTTCAAACGAGAAAGAGATTAAAGTCACGCCAAAAGAACAAAACTTTAAAGGCAGAGGCTTACTCCTAGGTAAAAGACGGCAAAGCAACATCCTTTGTATCTGCGTCCTGTAGGACCACAAAGATAGCCATTCAGAACGTAACCGCCCAGGCGAGAGAAAATAAAAACAAGTACAAAAGAGCCCATCAAAAAGAAAAGATGAGACAATCTACCCGAGCTAGGAGATCTTGATCTAACAGACAGTTTCTCCTTGCTATCAAAAACCCGATGGATGTTTGCCAAACCCGAGGGCGGTTCCGTAGAACGCAAAAAGAGAACCTAAGTTCTTAGGCTTGGAGTTAACCGAAGCCTACAGAAAGCGCTCCGTGAGTGACACGCTACTTGAGCGTGCAACACAAGCCAAAGCACCCTCGCCGCAGGTATAAAGTCAAGCGTTGTCCACCAAGGAAGAGCCAAGTGGTGACAAAGAAGACTCGCTTGTGAAAACTTCCACAAGCACAAAGGATCCCGACGGAGGATCTAAGGGCTTGACACTCAAAGATTCTCCTCGGAAAGCTCAAAACAACTACGAACTGCCGCGAACAGCGACACAAGTGAAGTAAGAGCCTCCCTCCTGTTCAAAAGCATTATAATGATCATCGAAATGATGAGACCCAGTCACCCATCCCGATAAGGCAAAACTTGCCAACATCGGAAAATTTTCGAAAAAAACAAAAAGATTTCAAACGCCAGAACTCCATGACCAGATCTCCATCCACCTGTCCCATGCCAGCTGGAAGACTGGAAGGGGAAGTGGATACAGCCTGTATAACAGCAAAGGAACCGCAGAAACGGAACCGGAAGCCAAAAGCTGAAAAGCGCCGACTACCAACGCAGTGTTAACAGTAGAAGGCTGTCCCATCCTGTAACCGGAAGATGCAGCCGCAAAAGCGGAAGCGAAACCGGCCGTGGATTAGTAAACATGAGAACCAACCGGTTGTATAGAAACACACCGGAAGATTCCATAGAACCTCGACCCATTACAGCTGCGAGCGCCACTGCCCTTGCTAACTTGAAATGGAACCTGAATACAGTGCTAATCGTTAATGCGGAAGCACCTACATCTGAACAGCCGTCAAGCACAACCGTGCAATCCGGAAGCTGCCTTCCTGTTTGACTCAAATTATCCAACAAGGAACCAGCCTTACTGCTCGCTTCCTGCCCCCCGGGAGGAAGCAGAAGTCAAAACTACAAGACATATGCCATCTTCAGGGCAATGAACGACGATTCCCGGCCGCGGAAGTGAACTTACTGTTCCTCCGAACTCCGGAAGTCGTCGAACAAAGGCAGGGGTGGACGAGGCAAAAATATTCCTCAGCCACTCCTTCCTGTCAAGTCCTAAATGCCGTTTATCACTGCGCACATCACTGCGCTGGACACCTTGAACGGCAAGTTAAGTTGGGTGACATCCACCACCGTGGACACCTCTCCAAACATCACCTTCCTACTCGGTATCAAAGTTAGGAAGGTGACCCCCAGAGAGACTCGCATGGCCAATCCAAGAATCACCCAGCCCAACAACTTCCTGCCCCCAGGGCGGAAGCTTACGTTGCCCAGCCACGAAAATGCGTGCTACATTCCTCGCGCGAACATACACCACTTTCACCGGAGAACCCGGCTACACGCGGCCATATGCCAACTCCAGGGCAATGGACAACGATCCCCGAAAGCTGAAGAGAACATCCTGTTCCTCCGAACTTCCAGAAGTCGGAACCGGAAAGAGGTGGAGTCAGTTACGCCATGCTCTCAACCACCCCTTCCGGTCAAAACTTAAATGCCGTTTTCCGCCGACCACGTCGCTGCGCTGGACAACTTGAACGGCAAGTTAAGCTGGGTGTCGTCCATCCCATGGACGCACCCTCGTTAACCTTCCTGCTCGCCCTCGTAGTCAGGTAGGTGACCCTAGAATGACACCCATGGTCAGCCCCAGAGTCACCAATAACTTAAATGCCATTTCCGTTAGCCCACGTCACTGCGCTGGACAACTAAAACGGCAAGAAAGCTGGGTGTCGTTAGCCTTCCTGCTCGCCATCGAGTCAGGTAGGCCACCGCGGCCTATTCAGTCACACCGCCCTGCTGGAAACCAGACGCAGGAGGTTGACCTACAGACGGACACCCGCGGTCCGTCTCTCAAAGCTGGGAATCCTCTACCACTGAGGCATCCCCGTCATCCGCCCTAACCTACGACTCGAGATCAAGCTCAGAGCCAGAAGGCAGAACATCAGACAGTTTATCGTCGGCAGAACCGACCACTTCCTGCCCCCAGTGCGGAAGAGGACTAAAACGGTCCCCGATATTCTCATTAAGAGACGTACGGAGGCGTTCGTCCTTTCGCTGCTCATAAGAACTCTCACGACATCCATCGCCAGAGAGAGCCCCCTGAGCTCGCACACCGGCAAGCGGTGTAGACATACCTTGTACTGGTGTCACATTCGGGAGAGACACCAAGTCGGTACCCCCATCCTGCGAAGCGTGGCATCCGCCCGAGTCACAGTCGCCGAAGGCTTAGCGGAAGTCGAAGCCGGAACTGCAGGCGACCGCCGGATCTTGGCTAAGGAAAAAACATCAGAAACACCCGACGGAAGCGCACACAATTCCTCCCGAGTGGAAGATAATCCAGACGCTAATGACGAAAACTTGAGAGCTCAGCGTCAACAATAAAGAAGCAACGTCGGCTGGCGCTAACCCAGGGCAGCCAGGCGAAACAGAAGCAGAAGAAGCTACACCAGAACGACTACTCTTGTCAGAAAGTAAACAAGTCTGACCGGAAGATTGTTCGTACGTCTGCTAACACGGGAGACTTAACAGAAGTTGACTCAGATGACACAGACGCGGACTTCCCTGCGCCCTTATCTCTCCTTGAGCTTCTTTTAGGAGGCGTAACGTCAGCTACCTGCCTCGACCTAGGCTTCCGTTAAGCGCTATCAACAAGCGAAGCCTCCGCCATAGCAACAACTCACGAAAAATTTCACAGAAAACAAATTCAGAAAAATTTCACAAGTACACACGAGCGACGAAAACGTCGCTAAAGTTACAACAAAAACGGAAAGATCTCACCACACAGCATAGGTACAGGAGTAAAGAAAAGGCGGCGACCAAGGGGAGAAGCCAAAGCAAAAGACTCTGGCGAAAAGCTGAAGACAGCAGGAGCGTACATCAGGAGCGTCCTACCCAGTTGAACCGCTGAGAGAGAAATGATACAAATGGCGGCGTATGCGCACGCATACGGATGTTGGACCGGACATCGGTCTGATATTATGGGATGGATCACTCTTTTTTAGGGTGGTCTCCCTTGTTACCAAGGGGAACGTGTACAGCGTTACCAGCACTGAACTAGAGTTAATTGCTATATGTGAGTTGGGTAATAATATGTAATTTAATTTGATTTTAAATGATTGCATCAAAAACTGTAAACGTCCTTAGAGTATTAAGAGTATAAAAATGGCAAGGTTTGTTTCGTTTTTATTTCTCTTCCTGTCGGTCCTTTACGTTTCTTTTAAGAAAAATGTTTATGACTGTATCACTTCAGACTGTAAAATACTGTCCGGTGCTGTCTGTCATGTTTCTGTTTTATTCTGCTTTTTTGTAAGCTTTTTTGTAAAAGTATTATTTTTTAACAGTAGTAATCTCAGAAGGAAATACAACTAAATAATTCATTGATTTGAATCTTGTTGTTTGATATCGATTTATTTATTTCTTCTTCTTCTGTTCTTCTTCTGTGTTCGTGGGCTGAAACTCCCACATACACGAGTGTTTTTGCAGGAGTGGATTTTTACGTGTATGACCGTTTTTACCCTGCCATTTAGGCAGACATACGGAGGAAGCATGCTGGGTAAGTTTGTGTTTCTATAACCCACCGAACTCTTGACATAGATTACAGGATCTTTTCCCTGCGCACTTGGTCTTGTGCTTGCCGGTACACATGAAGGGGAATAAGGCACTAGCAGGTCTGCACATAAGTTGACCTTGGAGATCGAAGAAAATCTCCACCTTAACCCTCCAGGCGCGGCCGGGATTCGAACCCATGACTTTCCGATTTATTTAAATAGGGGGAAAATATCAGGACACACAGGTGTTCATACATTCATCCAACAAAATTCTATAAGCAATTAAGGTCTAAACTCCCTTCATGATATCATCAAAATATTTACTAATTAGCCCGTAGAGCCTACAGAAAATGACAAAATGCTGGATAATATCTCATCATAGATCACAGACTAATAGTAATTTTCTTCCTTCCCCCATAAACAATCATGCCAGAAGCAACAGATCTGTTGAACTGGCTTTTACATGTGACAAAGACATGCAAGCATTTTAACACATAAACTCTTAACATCAATGATTTCTGCGCAAAGTGGGTTTATTTTTAATTTCGTTGAATCTTCTTCTGCTTCTGCCTTCACTCCCATGTACACTCCTGTTTTTTGCACTAGTGTTTTGTACGTGTATGATCGTTTTTATACCGCCATTTAGGCAGCCATATGCTGATTCATGGGGGTGCATGCTTGGTATTATCATGTTCCTATAACAGACCTGTTTACCCCCCCAAATGAAAATCAGGAATGCAGCTGGTACTTTTCCGTAATTTGAGGCATCTTTGAGTAATCTTTTTTATCAACCATAAACCAGCTCGAAAACGATTAAACGACACGTTTATTCGCGCGCTACCATGCAAAACAAGTACAAAATTGATAACCATGTTTAATGCAAGTTAACTAAGACAAGTTTACTTTATCTAAAAAAAAAAAAACCACAGTATTCAGGGGCGGAGCAAGAGAGCTAGGGGGGGGGGGGGGGGTACAACCTGGGGTCCTGGGGTTGGGGGGGTCTGGCTGAAGAATTTTAGTAACAATTTGTAGCTTAAATTGGTGTCAGCAGCCACTCATTATTTCTTTTAAAGTTAGTATTAAAGAATGGCAATTTATCTTCATTGATATCTACTCCCCACAACAACAATTTCACAGACAAATGTCTTTAGTTTTTTTTCCCACAGACTGAATTTTTGTTGTTGCTTTTTTGATCCCAAGGGGGGGGGGGGGGGTCAGGAACCCCTGTAACATCCCCTCACCCCCACCCCTTGGAATATTTACAGTCACTTGAAGATGCATGTGAACAAAACCACCTTACATTCTGTCACATCAGACATCCTGCATTAAAACCAGTCATAATAACTCTCTCCAAAAGCTACCTTTAATTTTAGAGGACCGATTCGTTTATTTCATTTTAACATTTTGTTGTAAGTTTTTCGATCCAATGAACTGTGATCTTTGCTATATCGGAGAAATATTAACTCTTACCAGTTCGCTCCCTTGCCCATCGTAAGCAAGCTTACGATGCCCCCCCTGTAGTTTTCCACTGACCAATTATCTAATTATTTTTTATTTTTTTTTTTTTTTTTTACATTGGATGGGTCGGACAGTGGATAAACTCATATCTAAGACACACTTTATGACTGAAACAAGCTGGGTTTTTGTTATAAGTTAGTTATAGAAATGCATTATTAGGCACAAAAAAAAAAAAGTCTGTTAACGGTAACATAGGCCAAAAAAATAGGGTCGGTAGGTCGGGACTCTTTTTTAATTTTGTTTTCTTCCCCAAAACATATTTTTAAGTTATTTTGCCAAAAAACAAAGCCCCTTTTTTTTTTTTTTTTTTTCAAATTTTTTTTTCTTTCAATTTTTTTCTTTTTTTTTTTCTTTTTACCAAATGCCAAACAAAAGTCTAGGGTCGCGCGAAAAAATAGGGTCAGTCAGGATACCGTAAACAGAATATGTTTTGGGGGGGGGCTTTAGGCATGAAACGTCCAACTTTGAAATTTGGGTGGGGGTATTCAGGTGACAATAACTTTTTTGTTTATCAGCAAAACTCAAAAAAACTTTGCTATGTTATGTAAAATGAATGCCAAAACAGACTAGTTAGCAGCATATCTAAAATAAACTGAACACAAAAAAAAAATTTCTTCTTTGTGCTTGTCACGTGTTCCAAAAAATGGGCGTACAAATTTCAACAAAAATCATGTTGTCACCCCCATAACCTGTTTTACCTTTACAGATAGCACACTTCTCTTTGCAAATATGAAAAGCTTATTCATTTTCCTTTCATTTGATATATAACTTTCTATATTTCATTTAGAATATGACCCCAGCTACTCACTCCGCAAGTAGGCACCAACAGCACTGTAAAATATGCCTTAAAACCCCCGAACTGGTAAGAGTTAATGGACATCAGTTTTAGACTCAGAAAGACTTGAATTTCGGCAACAGCCAAGTAACTGATGAGCGCGACTGACCGTAGTGAGAGATCGGTTCGCAGGTCTGAGAGATTCTGTGGAAGTAGAGACCTAGTCAAATAAACTCGATGCGAAGCAGGCTCATGTTTTGCCAAACATAATTTCGTGTTTTTGTTTGTTTCCATGTTCATTTGTGTACTGCATTTTGTTAAAACTAATGCTGCGTCTAACCTCGGGACACGTGCCGCGACGTGACTCGTTACTGACTAGCTTTGTTGTTGCACTGATCTGAAGTTGATCACCAAAATGAATGTGGTTCGCTCTTCTTAAACTTCACCAGACACCGCCACTTGACTTAATAGTTTTGCCGATATTTCTGTACAACGTTTGCTTTTTTGGTTGGCATTTCGTCCCCACAGAGATCGGCCCTATATTACCCTTCGGACCAATTTCGATCTCAAATCCGCGGAATCCGACAAATACCTTGCTGTGCACATGCGCAGAAAAGGCTGTTTCGGTCAGCCTTGAAATCACAGTCCTGGTGACTACCACAATTTCGACTTCGAATTTTCACGCACGAAAAAAGGTTCTCTCGACCGGAATTTCCGGTAGTATTCCGTAATACCGGAATTTAGACCCCAAATCCGTAATAATTCCGGACAATCCGGGAGAGTAAACAGGTCTGCTATAAGTATAACTCACCAAACTTTGACATGGACTACAGGATCTTTTTCTGTGAGCACTTGGTCTTGTGCTTGTGTGTACACACGAAAGGAGATAAGGCACTAGCAGGTCTGCAAATAAGTGGACCTGGGAGATCGGAAAAATCTCTACCCTTAACTCACCAGACGCGACCGGGATTCGAACACTCAATCTTCCGCCCTGGAGTCTTATAATCCACAAGGCCATTGCGCCTATTGCTGATTCAGTTTCACAGATTGACATAAGTATCGCCATCAGTTTCAAAATCAATTCAGCAAAACATTCCCACTTGTAGAAAGCAACTAAGTTGTAGATGGTATGATTAAATGTTTCCAAGTTGTACAATGCTTGTAATTTGTTTTCCATGTAAAACCAGGAGTGGATGACTTGAACAGTTACATTGAGTCAGAAGCATAAATGAGTACCAGGACTCACAAGAAAGAGGGAATTCGTTGCATGCTTGGGATTATTTGTTGGAAAGTAGCAATTCTAAGCTTGGCGTAACAGCATAGCAATTTGTCTTAAAACGTTGCATCCTATGCTGAATGCGTAACAGTTGCAGCTCTGATAATGTGTTAACACTTTTAGTTTGACTAGTTTTTCCTTAGAGATAGACAGTCCAACCTTAATGCACAAACTCTAGGTCATACAAACCTTGACTAAGCTAGTAATGTGTTACATGACAGTGGTACGATACGCTGGAACAACATTCATTTCTGACTGCTAATGTTATTCTTACCTGATAACTTTTTAGCCGAATGAAGTCAACCGACAAAGGTACAGAGTGTCCGCTGTTGCGGTTGATGAGTTTGATCTTATCCAAGAGATCTGTGAAGAACTTGTACCCCCCTTTCAACACACACAGTGCGACGATGGCCTCGTGTTTAAAATCACTGCAGATGTCACGGGCCATCCTCTCTGTTCTGAAAACACAAGATAATATGAAATTAAAAACATTAAGTGATGATGATTAATTGATTAAGACAAAATGGCAATAAAACAGTGGTTAATGCCTGGAATCATTTTCAGATTTGATTTCCTGACACACACACATACAGATCTCTGACGTAAAACATAAACGTTTTGGTTTGATCTTTCCCTTTCCATTCTATATTTTGGTTCACTGCTGTTTGTCTTTACTTCTGCTTTTTGATTAGCTTTTCTCGAACCTAAATGACATAAATGTTGCCCTGAAAAAGCCTCAATAACAATCCGGGAATTGTGCTGTCTTAGTCTCTGACAATCGACATTGACCACAGGAAAGGTTCATCAAGACACCTGAAAGTTTAAGAGATGAAATTCAATACTATTTCATTATCTCATTTCAAAATCGTCAATTTCATTGCAGGTCAATCAACATGTATGACAAAGTTCTGCAAACCAAAATCTGGAACTTGAAAAAAACTGTCACTCAAATGTACTGCAATCACAACTCAACCCCAAGACCATAAAACACAAATGTTTTCAGTTAATTTGTACTTTGGTTAATTATCAGACCTATAAAAGTATGATTATGAGCGCTCTCCAGTACCAAACATCTAGTGCCCCTTGGACACTTTGCTAGGAACCAGATTGCTTACTAATTATTCCCGGATTATAAAAATAAGTATTCCATACAGAGACTCACATGTATACACATACACCTGCAAACTCTCAGTCTCACACACACTCACAGTGAGACACACATTGTCTCTCTCTCTCTCTCTCTCTGGTAGCCAAACCTGTCATTTATGAGCCCTGCAGGTATAAGCACATGCTCCAGGTCCTCTTCGTAGTGCCGTGGCACACAGAACATGTTGATGGGATAACCTGGGTCATCCTCCCCAATCTGGTGAAACAAAGTCCAGTCTGTGATATCCGTGATCAAATCACAAATGCATGCATTCACAAACAGACATTCAGAGTTTGCTGCCCTGAACTTGAACTTCTGTGCTAGCTAGGCCCAGCTGTGTTTAAGCAGGGAAATTCAAACCATGGAGCTGTTGTAAACAACATAAATCAGGGATACCTTGATTTCTTTGATGTAGAAGTTGAATTCAACGCCTTCTTTTAATTAAGTCTCATAACTCATGAATGTTTTGTTTATAATTAAACATTCCATAAATTGCCCATTCTTGTTATTACATTTACTGATTTAGTCAAGTTTAAACTAAATGGTTTTACATAGATGGGGAATCGAGACGAGGATGGTGGTGGTGGTGGTGGTGGTGTGTGAGTCACTGAGTGTGTGTGTATACATACATATGGAGAGATTCAGAGAAAACAACTGGACTGATCTTCATGGAACTTTATACAGGCCTGAAAGTGGCGAGTATTTGGCGAGTACACATGTTCATCTACTCGCCAAATGCGAGTAAGGTTGCTGAAACAAATTGTTGGTTTGGCTAGTAAAGTTTGCTCTTTGGCTAGTAAATTTTCAGAATCATTAGCCAAAGACCAAAACACCATTTGTTGGACTTTCAGGGCTGTTAGTGTTATACAAATTTTCCCAAGTGATACCCCCAAGAGGGAATTTTTGTTATATTTCTCGATACGTTTTTGTCTTTGAGTTTGATGACGTAATATCCGGCTTTTAGTGAAAGTTGAGGCGGCACAGTCACACCCTCATTTTTCTACCAGATTGAAATTTTGGTCAAGTAAGCGGTGAGTGTTTAATGAAAGGGTGTTTGTACTGTGTGTAAAAGCCTGACAGTATCTGTGATAGTTTACGGGAGGCTTACTGTGCCTTTAAATTATAAGTTTCTGCGGGGGCCATTAAATGCAGGCCCAGCGCTTGTGTGCTCACTGTTCAATACCACGCCCCCCCCCCCCCCCCCCCCCCTCACTTGTTAACCTCCTCTCTGCTCTCTTTCCCCAACATGTCTTCTCATCTCTTCACCATGTTCTACCCCCCCCCCCCCCCCCCTCCTTTTTTTTCCCTTCCCAATCCGTTCGTCTTCCTTCAGCCCCAATATATATCCGTCACCTCTTTCATAAGGGACCGGCACGGTTGTAAGGCGTCCGCCCCGTGATCGGGAGGTCGTGGGTTCGAACCCCGGCCGGGTCATACCTAAGACTTTAAAATTGGCAATCTAGTGGCTGCTCCGCCTGGAGTCTGGCATTTTGGGGTTAGTGCTTGTTTGGTGTTTGTATTCGGAGACTATCGTAGGGCCACACTCTAGTCTCAGCCACATCAGTATAACATCAGACGAATGTCTATCACTAAGTTTATTCATTAAAGTATAGAGCATAAGATATAAGCAGCATACAGTAACAGAGCTGAGCACAGAGTGAAACTCATTAGCCATAGACCATGGCTATTTGGTCTATGCATTAGCATAAGGATGCTGTGCTGGAACATAGACCATTTTATGGCTGGAAGAAGTTTAGGGTGCACAATGTACTCTTATTCTAACTGATGATACCAGACCGTGGGAAGAGGTCTGATCGAGAGATAACAGTCAGGAGAGGCTGGGTGGTGGCACAGTTGATAGTACTACAGTGCTAGGACTGTTTGGTCAGGTGTCAGAATAATGTGACTGGGTGTGAGTCTGTGACATGAAGCCTGTGCTGCGACTTCTGTCAAGTCAAGTCAAGTATGTTATTGTTTTGGGCCCAGAGGGCTTTGAAACAAGATATATAACTTTAACCAAAAAAAAGGTAACAAATCAGACAGTTAATACAAATTGAGCGGACAAATACAACAACACTATACAACCAAAATAAATTGGCAATATACACTTCCATACACGTATACAAACAAAAAGAAAAGAAAAATAGGTTTAACAAAATCAGGTAAGAAATCAGACAGATAATATGTATTACATTAAGCGGACAACCATAATATACAGCGTCTTCATGTGTGGCGCACAAAGCAGCACCGCCCTGGTGATATGGCCCTTCGTGGTCGGCTGGGAACAAGCAAACAAATCTTTCATAAGGAGGAACACCGAAGTCATTCCTTCTCTTCGCGGATTAATGAGTACTACAGCATTAGATTTAGAGTACCGAAACAAGTATACACAAATTTTCCCACTGTGTTTTGTGACCGTACAAGGACATTCAGTACACGCCGAGGTACACACAATCACACGTGACTTGTGTATCTTACATGATCAATCGCCTTATCGCGCTTTTTTTCTAAAACAACAGCGATTGGCAAAGCGCCAAAACACGAGCCTGTGCAGGAAGTACGACAGCTGGGTTACAAGTATTGTAAAAAGAACAGTACTGCCAAGACTACTTTACCTTGATGTAATTCTGTGTGGACATTTTCGCTCGAACACCAGTGAAGATGGGAACACTGCGAAGCAGACAGCAATGGAATTGTACGTTGGTCACGGCTAGCCTAATGAGATTTTTACTGAGCCATCGCATTTTCTCGTTGTCGACGCAACGTCACCGAGACGGATGTGGAAAGGTTCAGGGGAGGCAAGTCATGCCCGTACCTTATTTTACATATAATCAAGATTAGGGGACAAGGAGAAACTTCTTCCATGAGCTACTTTTTTTACTGTTCAGTTTACCGTTTCCTTCCTTTCTCTGAAATAATGAGCTGCAGCAACAGAGAAGATATCATTTTAGTTTGGGCACATGCAGCGAGTGTCTGTAAAATGGCTCCTTACCTCCCCTTGCCCAACACTCTCATGCATGGGAAAATATGCCTTTCAGAGTATGTGACTGAAAGGATGTATGGAAAAGGCACATGATGCAAGTGCAAAATACGAGTGTTGGTCAATGCCTCTACTTTGATCCTTCTTATGCGAAGCAATCACTTAATTTGATGATGAAAAATATTACCATTGCATTCTTCATAACATTTATCATGCTAGCTGTCCTGCATATATATTTGTTTTAGTTCAGCTAGTTTATTTTTCCAAGTGTCACTTTTAGTTTTAGTTTCCTTTGCTTGAACTTGAAGTTTCTCATCTAGCTTCTACCGCATGCATTATTAGAGTATCCATGTTCAGGCCTCGATTCATTGTACAGCTTCCTGCAGTGAACGGATATGAAACAGTCAAAAAATATCCTCTGCACTGCTGATCAAAATTTAAATACATTACATGTACATGAACCACCATTTTTCTTGTTGTGGTTAGCGGGATGAGGGGGTAAAACACTGAACATACATACAGCATCCACAATTGCAATCATGTTTGCAGGTGCACGCATGCAGTGTGTTGGGCTGAAGGGGGGGGGGGGGGGGGGGGGGGGGGGGGGGGGGTGTGTGAAAGAAAAACAGTGCAAGCAATATGCATCCAGATCCTGAGCAATTCAACATAATAATTGGGATTTTGCTTTAACAGACAATAAGAAAGATTGCGTACAATTTAACTGACAGCATACCAACACACAAATATCCAACCCAACAAGACGAATATCCAAGACTATCAACAGCCTTTATTTACACTGTGTAATACAGGGCAAGGGTACTCATGTACAGAAAACACACAACAAACCAAACTGAACACAGTCAAGTACAATGTATGCATCAATTAATTCACACAAGTGTAAAGTGAAAAGTATGTTCCTTTTTACTTTTATTTTTGCAAAATTGATGTATCCTTTTGCAACCTATTAAAACATATAACAAGTCGCGTAAGGCGAAAATACTACATTTAGTCAAGCTGTGGAACTCACAGAATGAAACTGAACGTAGTCCACCGCTAGTGCAAAAGGCAGTGAAAGTGACAAGCCTGTTTGGCGCGGTAGCGGTTGCGCTGTACGTGCTTCATAGCACGCTTTACTGTACCTCTCTTCGTTTGAACTTTCTGAGCGTGTTTTTAATCCAAACATATCATATCTATATGTTTATGGAATCAGGAACCGACAAGGAATAAGATGAAATAGTTTTTAAAACGATTTTAGAAATTTAAGTTTAATCATTATTTTTAATTTTCAGAGCTTGTTTTTAATCCGAATATAACATATGTATATGTTTTTGGAATCAGAACATGATGAAGAATAAAATAAAAGTAATTTTGGATCGTTTTATAAAAAAATAATTTTAATTACAATTTTCAGATTTTTAATGACCAAAGTCATTAATTAATTTGTAAGCCTCCATGCTGAAATGCAATACCGAAGTCTGGCCTTCGTCGAAGATTGCTTGGCCAAAATTTCAATCAATTTGATTGAAAATTGAGGGTGTGACAGTGCCGCCTCAACTTTTACAAAAAGCCGGATATGACGTCATAAAAGACATTTATCGGAAAAATGAAAAAAAACGTCTGGGGATATCATACCCAGGAACTCTCATGTAAAATTTCATAAAGATCGGTCCAGTAGTTCACTCTGAATCGCTCTAGACACACACACGCACACAAACACACACACACGCACACCACGACCCTCATCTCGATTCCCCCCCTCTATGTTAAAACATTTAGTCAAAACTTGACTAAATGTAATAAACAAGCCATAGTGCTGACTTTTATCATGATCATTCATTCTTCAACGTGTTGTCATAAATTGCTACATGTCACAACAAACAAACAATGAAAAGATAACATTTTTTAAAAGCAGCGAGCAACAAAACTATAGTCCATACACTTCACTTGCTTCAAAACAGATCTCACATTACTGAAACAAGTCTTACATTACAACAACAAAAAACAAAAACAATAATAGTATAAATCTGATGACCATATTACACAAAAGGAGAGTGGGGGGGGGGGGGGGGGGGGGGTGTTACGGAGAAGTTTAGAATGGAGACAATTAGAGAATGAAATCCTTGAAATCAGCAAAACTGAACCCAAAATAACAAACAAAACTCCAACTTTTAAACATACAAAATAACATGCAGTGTGAAACTGAAACACACACACACACACATACATCAACCTGAAAGTATATAGCTGAAATGCTGATTCAATGTATAATTCACACTTGAATACCAAATTTTGTACATACAGTAATAGTAATACACCATGAAAATAGTGAAATAATAAGAAAAACTCAGAATAGTTTTAAAATAACTAAGTCAAATCATGCATGAAAATATAGATTAAAAATATAAATTCATGCTATGTTAAATACATATTACCTCTAAAATAATATTTTCATGCATGAAAAATTAATAAAAAGTAAATATCATACAGGGGTGGGACAGTCTCTCTTGTGATGAAAAAAGAGGAAATCCCTTTTTTCTAGGGGGGTTCGGGGACATGCCCACCCCCCCCCCCCCCCCCGATTTTTTTTAAAATGGTACATTCAAATCTGTGCAATGTGGTGCATTTTGAGACTAAAATTCAACTCGTTTGGATCAGGTAAAAAAGACAATCTTCTCACCCCCCCCCCCCCCCCCCCAAAAAAAAACAAAAACAACCCAATCCCAACCAAACATAAAAAACACTTTCAAACAACAATGGTAACATTGTAATGGTGCATATTTACGTAATGAACCATGTATCCATAATCCAATACTGGCAATAGTATGATCCAAGTGACGCCCCAATGCATTGAGGCTCAACATGACTATTTAGTTATCAGGAGTTTTCAGTCAGCACAATTTAACTCTCAAGCCTCCAGTGTTCTGTTCCATCTTCACTTCTCTCCATATCATTCAGTCAACAAGTTATAGATACTGTGATGAAATGGGACGCGGAAAAAAAGATTACTCCAGCGGAATTCATAAGTTGTGTCATCGGAATTCCGCGGATTCGCGGAAAAGTCCCACCCCTGATCATAACACAGTTTATGTTCTAGCCACATAAATGGGCAAATGAAAAATAAAATAATTTTATTTTTATTTACATGAACAGTATATTCACATCTGTGACAGAAATTGGCCTTATCTGTACTGAAAACATCATGTTCGCATGTGAATGCCCCTGCTAAGGAGCCTTCTGTGTATTTAGATTCTTTTTGTTTTGCTTGTGTTTTTTAGTCATGCTTCTAGCTTGACTCGCATGCGACTTTCCGTGGTGGTGGCTTCCCCTCTCTTTTCTTTCACTTTTCTTTCCTTATCTCACTTTTGTCCCTATTGTTCCCATTTTGCAACCACCTCTGTAGGTTCGCGTGCGGGTCTAGCTCGCTCTTTATCTTTTATTTTTCTTTATTAAGTATGAGCGTCCTGGTACGAACTTTGTTTTGTTATAATGACGTTAAATATTGTAACGAACTAATTTATAAACAAGGTAGTGTGGCCGGCGTTTTTCTGATATGAATTTCATGTGCCTGTATGGCTCACGCTGGACAGCCTATGGAGTTTTTTCCCCGGAGAGCACGGGACGCATGTTTTGCAACAGTAATATTGTAGTAACGCGCAGTATTTTTAGTTCACCTCTGTGGTGGATAGCCTGTATCCGTCGTCACTTACTGGGAAGCCGTTCACGGAACAAGATGTTTTAGGATAGATAGATTTTTTTGCTCTGTTCCGGGGCCCAGTGTTTTCTGCCAGCCTCCAGTTTTGTTTTTAAGTTATTTTGTAGTTCAGGTTCAGTTGCTCGCCTTGAGTCTGTTTTAGATTATTGATGCTGTCAAAGGCGAGTATCCATTTCTGACTATGTTTCTTTTATTTACCGAATTCGTGTAATTTTCGTTTTGAATCTTTGTCTTCTGTCCGTTTCTGTGTCTTCTGTCCGTTTCTGTGTCTTCTGTCCGTTTCTTTGTCTTCTGTCCGTTTCTGTGTCTTCTTTCCGTCTCTGTGTCTTCTGTCCGTTTCTTTGTCTTCTTTCCGTCTCTGTGTCTTCTGTCCGTTTCTTTGTCTTCTTTCCGTTTCTGTGTCCTACGTTTATTCTATGTAGGGTTTTTCTAACATATTTTTGTCTTGGTGATTTTTATTGATTTGCCGCCATCTTGTTTCGGCCGCCATTTTGACGTCCATCTTTGATGTTTATGTTTTTAGGACACCTTTGATGTTTAGTTTGATGTTTCGATTCTAAGTTTAGTTCTTTCTTTTCTATCAGTTTCCACCGCTCCGCGCTTCTCGCTCCACGCTCCGCGCTTCTCGCTCACCGCTCCGCGCTTCTCGCTCACCGCTCCGCGCTTCTCGCTCCATGCTCCACGCTTCACACTCTACTGTTCTGCACTCTCACTAAGCTAGTTCTTTCTACTTCACATTTTAGCTTTAATTCGCTTTCTAAACTTAGATTAGTTTTTCCGCCACGCTCCTATATAGGTTACTTAGCCTCTCCATAGATTTATGTTTAGCCTTTTATATATTGATATTATGAGCTGATTCCGAATTACTATGACATCGACATATTCACAATAAACTTTAATTAATGTTCCAATTCTAGTGTTCGTTTTGTTTTGTGAGCGCGTCGGTTCTTTGTAGCACCAAAATTACATCCTCCAGAATTTACATAAGTCATCTTAAAATCTTACAGCAACTCAAGGGCAAGCACAGTGGAAACTTTGATATTTTTTGGAACATTTTGGATTGTTTTCGACAAAGAACTTTATGAACTTTTTGTAGGCCTGTGATTAGGGCCACTGACTTTTGAACTTCTTATCCTTACGAATCTTGTGAAGAGATCATGAACCTTTTGTCTTAAAGGAACTGTGTTTCGTATCTAGCGAACAATATTTTAATTTATTTTTGTCGGGCCCAGAGCAGAGCAACTTAGGCATTATTTTAGGTTTGTTGACCATAGCATTGCACACTTCGTACTTCGTATTTTCTTCCCCTCTAGTGAGTGACCCGAGGTGTGCCGTTTTGAATTTTGTTTCTCTATATTTCGCAAGTCTTTGTTAACCTCTACGTTTTCACTTGACTTAAAGTATGGATGAGAAATTACCTTCTCATGAGAGTGCCGAGCTATCCCCTTACACTTTGAAGTTAGAAAGGGATGAACATTTTGCTTCGGACACTGATAGTCGTAAGAATGAAGGCGACCGTGATGGCGCTCAGGGCGAGCCTCTAGTTGAACCCTCTCAGACTCAAGACACTTTGAATTCAGATAACTTTCCCTCTCAAGCTGAACATTCTCCTACACAGGAAGGTTTAGGAACTGAGCCCTCCCAACAGGCTGCAAGTGCAGAGCATCTCGCTCAACGAAGTAGAGAAGAAAGAGGCCCCGCCATTGTTAGGGCTAGACTTAATGCTGAGGTTAGGGAACTGTCAGACAAGTACTGGGCCATGAGCCGAGCTCATAAGATTATGATCAGCGAGTTGTGCACAGCTTTTAGGGAAACACCAGACAAAAGGAGAGTCCTTAAAGCTCATAAAATAACCCTCTGTGAGCGCCTAGATGAGCTGAATGTAGCGAACTCGAGGCTTTGTCAAGTGGCTGAAAGTGATGTAGCTATAGAAGAGGATCTGAGCGATATGCACATGCAAACGGAGACGCTCAAAGAACAATATCACAGACTCTTTCCCAAGTTAGACCCGTACGCCTCCAGCTCAGACTTGACTTCCACAGTCGCTTCTGGAGGTGCTAGAGAGGTTTCTCTAGATGCTGCTTTGGCGGTTAGTGCAGCGAGATTTAGGTCCCAGCAAATGGTCGCAGATGAAAGGGCTAGACAAGAAGAGACTCTTTTGCTTTTAGAGGAGAAGGCTTCTAGGTCTAAAGCTTTGGCGGCAGAGAAGAAGGCTGAGAAGAAGGCAGAGATGGAAAGAGAGTTGGAAAGAGAGTGTGCTCGTTTAGAGAGAGAAGCTCAAGATGAAAGGTTAGCTTTGAAGAAAAAGGAAAAGGAAGTTAAGACTGCACTAGAGAGGGTGGAGAGAGAAGGCAAGATGCAAGAAGAGCATGACGTTTTTAAGATCCTTAAAACTGACATAGAAGACCAGCAAAGGGCTAGAGAAAGATTCATGCCCCAACTACCTCGTGACAGCCCCATTGATAGGTACCTAGGTACTCACAACCCCCTGCATGTAGGTACACACTCAGAGAGCATAGGCGATGTGGCGGTAGGGTATGATAGGCACACACAGCACACACAAGATACATATAAGCCTGCGACAGCCGACACCTACGCCCGCCCGCGTCACCAGCCGTCAGCCAACACCCTCGTCTCTGGGCAACATCAGCCTGCGGCAGCCAAGCCTGGACTCCCGCCACTTCAGCAGCCCACGGAGGTCAGGGCTTATGCCCCTTCGCATCTCCAGTCGGCCGCCGAGGATATCCGCGACACTCTTCGAGGCATCTCCAGGACCCTTGCTCAACCTGTCTCCGCTTTTCACCCACTTCCAGCAGCGGTCACAGCCACGGCTCCTACCACTACGACGATGACTACAGCCACCACGATGACGACAAGAGTCGGAGGCCAATTCGCGACCTCATTTCGGCCTCAGTTTGTCAAAGCTGAGATTCCAAGCCACGGAGATCGTCCTCGCCAGATCTACGCGCCTTCCCGTTTCCCTCACAAATCCCTCAATCCATCAGCGAGACCTTTTCCCGGGCCTTTCCCTGGTCCTTTTCCTGCCATGACCTCCCGAGAGTCTCCGACCTATGTGCCAAGCTTTGCATATGGGCCTTCTGTCATGCATCCTCCCATGCAAACACAGCAATATGACCACGCTGCAAGCTTTGCTCCTGACACTGACTACACACAGCATGGTTTTCAAGAGGCTCCGGTCACGAGCCCTTCAGACTACTACGGGCAAGATGCATACCTTCCTCAGATGCAAGGCCAACCAGCGCTCTCCGAGGGTTCTGCCCTAGCTCGTACTCTAGCTGAGGCTCTCCTGATCAACAGGTTACCGACGCAGGAGCCCACTACGTTTTCAGGAGATCCTTTGACGTACCCTCTCTGGAGGTCCTCATTCACTCTTTTGATTGAGCGGCAGGGCGTTTCTGCAGAGGAAAAGCTCCTCTACTTGGAGAAGTACTTGGACGGTCCGGCGAAGGATGCGGTCAAGGGACTCTTTCTGATCAGGGATGCCCAGGCCTATCAGCAGGCCCTTCAGACGCTGGAGGAAAGATTCGGCAGTTCTTTCGTCGTTGCCAGAGCCTTCCGAGAGAAACTAGATGCATGGCCGGTTATCAAACCCAAAGATGGACAAGCCCTCCGCGCCTTCTCGGACTTTCTTGGACAATGCCTTGTGGCGAGCCGAGTGATAGGCCAGCTACAGAATCTGGAAGACCAAGCCTATCACAAGACACTCATGAGCAAACTTCCAGATTGGTTGGTGAGAAACTGGGTGCGGAAAGTACACAAGACCAAGAACGAGAAGAAACGCTACCCTACCTTTGAGGAGTTGTCAGCTTTCATCAAGACAGAGGCAGACATCCTTTGCGAGCCCCTTTTCTCCTCCAGCAAATCTGCCACCTCTTCCACCTCACAGACCGCCAGTTCAGCAGTCCCCAAGAAAACATCGTACAGTACGGATTGTTCTACTACATCTGCAGGTCAAGAGTGTGACAAATGTCTTTGTCAGCATCACGCGAAAACTGTCCTGAGTACGAACTGCGACGAAGTCTGTCCCTTTTGTACCGTTCGTTTTCCGACCAGCTCTTTTTCTCATCCTCTACTCAGATGTCAGCTAGAGGTTCGATGAGATTCCCGTTGAGGACAGGAAACACTTCATGTACGAAACGTCCTTGTGCTTCTCCTGTGCCAGAAAGACTGACCATAGAAGTGCAGACTGCACTACCAGGGCGATATGTGACAAGTGCCAAGGCCCACATCTCACTATGCTGCATGGAGCGCCCAGCTACAGGAAAAAGATTCCCAATCAGCAACGGAATGCCCAGGGACCGCCACATTCTTCCAAGTTTGTCTGTCTCAGTCAAGATGCCCGTGTTTCTGCCTCTGGATCAGCATTCGCGACGACCAACAAGTCAGACAGACCAGTCAGAGCTACCATGATTGTTCCGGTCAGAGTTTCGACGAAAGAGAATCCCACGGTAGAGCATACGACATACGCGCTGCTTGACACCATGTCTTGCATCTCCTTCGTTACTGAATCTTTGAGTGACAAGCTGAACACTCATTCCGAGCCAGCGTCATTGAGGCTGAACACTATGACTTCTCAGAACACTCATATCGAATGTCAGAGAGTGACCGGATTGTGTGTCAAGGCCCTCAACTCCAATGTTTCCCACAACCTGAAAACGCTCTACACGACGGACCATCTCACCAATGACACTGAGAACATACCAACATCAGAGACTGCTCGTAACATCAAGCATTTGAGCCATATTGCCAGCGAGATTCCCCCATTGCTCGAAGGCTGCACTCCCGGGTTGTTGATTGGCTACGATCATGCAGAGCTATTCATGCCAGAGAGAGTCATCAAGGGAGACCCATACGCCGTTCTCACACCGTTGGGTTGGACGATACTGGGACAAGTGTCGCCGAAACAGTCTGTCCATGACGTGATGCACGTGTCTCTGACAGAACATTGTCCCAGCGAGTACGAAGGTGAATCAGTCGCTTCCGTATATCGCACGACACTCGCCGAACCCAGCATCTCCGACCCCCTCCATGCCATGGAAAGGATTTTGAGAAGACCACTACGAAGAAGACCACTACGAAGAAGACCAGTACGAAGAAGACCACAACGAAGAAGACAACGACGAAGAAGACCACGACGAAGAAGACCAGTACAAAGAAGACTAGTACAAAGAAGACCACAACGAAGACAACCACGACGAAGAAGAAAGTGGCTTCTTCCTCAACGTAACGTTGCTGTCGGAGATGTCGTCGTGCTACGTGACGAAGCCGTATGCAGAGCAGATTGGCCTCTGGGACTCGTGATGGAGGTTCGCCCCAGCGACGATGGACTCGTGCGAACCTGCAAGCTGAAGACTGTCAAGGTCACCTCGAAGACGAGCCATTCCACTTTCTACTACTGGCGCCCCATCTCTAAGCTGACCGTGCTGGTGAAGGCAGACCCGGACACTCAATGACTTTCCCAGTGATCTTTACTGTTTTCGACAGACCGTTTGTGCATGTTTTGGTCTGACGTAATCCGTTCGCCTTTTTGACAGGTGGCGCTGTTTTGATTTGGGGAGAAAATTTCGTCTTAATGCAAATATTTTTTGTGACTTTGTGGTTTCTCTCCATTTGTATATATGTTTTTGGTTCCGCATTTTGGAACGAAAGCTCTTGACAGAGGCAAGCGCTTAATGAATCGGTTTGTTTAGTCCTTCCCGCGTGCGGATGCCTGTGCTTATGATTAAGAAGACGGAAGATGTTTTTCATTTGTATTCTTCTGTAGGTTGCGACTACAGTCTTTCATACTGAGTTGCGGTTTATGTAAAGGTGTAAGAATAATGTTGACACGGTATGTTGTCAGTGACGGACCGACGAAATATGATGTTACATTTGTTGAAAGAACACGTGTGATTTTTTAGATCGAATAAGAATAATGTTGACACGGTATGTTGACAGTGACGGACCGACGAAATATGATGTTACATTTGTTGAAAGAACACGTGTGATTTTTTAGATTGAGACTCATTGAGAGTGCGTTTCGAACAGCTACGTTTTGGATAATGCCGAAAGGATTCTGTAACGTTTCGGTTTTTTGTATTTTGAACCACGTATGAGAGTGCGTTTCGAACAGCTACGTTTTGGATAATGCCAAAAGGATTCTGTAATGTTTCGGATTTTGTTTTTGAACCACGCATGTATTCGATGATTTTTGTTGATTTTTTATGTCGACTTTTGTAAAGACTAAGATGTCTTCGAGGGGGGAATGTGAATGCCCCTGCTAAGGAGCCTTCTGTGTATTTAGATTCTTTTTGTTTTGCTTGTGTTTTTTAGTCATGCTTCTAGCTTGACTCGCATGCGACTTTCCGTGGTGGTGGCTTCCCCTCTCTTTTCTTTCACTTTTCTTTCCTTATCTCACTTTTGTCCCTATTGTTCCCATTTTGCAACCACCTCTGTAGGTTCGCGTGCGGGTCTAGCTCGCTCTTTATCTTTTATTTTTCTTTATTAAGTATGAGCGTCCTGGTACGAACTTTGTTTTGTTATAATGACGTTAAATATTGTAACGAACTAATTTATAAACAAGGTAGTGTGGCCGGCGTTTTTCTGATATGAATTTCATGTGCCTGTATGGCTCACGCTGGACAGCCTATGGAGTTTTTCCCCGGAGAGCACGGGACGCATGTTTTGCAACAGTAATATTGTAGTAACGCGCAGTATTTTTAGTTCACCTCTGTGGTGGATAGCCTGTATCCGTCGTCACTTACTGGGAAGCCGTTCACGGAACAAGATGTTTTAGGATAGATAGATTTTTTTGCTCTGTTCCGGGGCCCAGTGTTTTCTGCCAGCCTCCAGTTTTGTTTTTAAGTTATTTTGTAGTTCAGGTTCAGTTGCTCGCCTTGAGTCTGTTTTAGATTATTGATGCTGTCAAAGGCGAGTATCCATTTCTGACTATGTTTCTTTTATTTACCGAATTCGTGTAATTTTCGTTTTGAATCTTTGTCTTCTGTCCGTTTCTGTGTCTTCTGTCCGTTTCTGTGTCTTCTGTCCGTTTCTTTGTCTTCTGTCCGTTTCTGTGTCTTCTTTCCGTCTCTGTGTCTTCTGTCCGTTTCTTTGTCTTCTTTCCGTCTCTGTGTCTTCTGTCCGTTTCTTTGTTTTCTTTCCGTTTCTGTGTCCTACGTTTATTCTATGTAGGGTTTTTCTAACATATTTTTGTCTTGGTGATTTTTATTGATTTGCCGCCATCTTGTTTCGGCCGCCATTTTGACGTCCATCTTTGATGTTTATGTTTTTAGGACACCTTTGATGTTTAGTTTGATGTTTCGATTCTAAGTTTAGTTTTTTCTTTTCTATCAGTTTCCACCGCTCCGCGCTTCTCGCACCACGCTCCGCGCTTCTCGCTCACCGCTCCGCGCTTCTCGCTCACCGCTCCGCGCTTCTCGCTCCATGCTCCACGCTTCACACTCTACTGTTCTGCACTCTCACTAAGCTAGTCCTTTCTACTTCACATTTTAGCTTTAATTCGCTTTCTAAACTTAGATTAGTTTTTCCGCCACGCTCCTATATAGGTTACTTAGCCTCTCCATAGATTTATGTTTAGCCTTTTATATATTGATATTATGAGCTGATTCCGAATTACTATGACATCGACATATTCACAATAAACTTTAATTAATGTTCCAATTCTAGTGTTCGTTTTGTTTTGTGAGCGCGTCGGTTCTTTGTAGCACCAAAATTACATCCTCCAGAATTTACATAAGTCATCTTAAAATCTTACAGCAACTCAAGGGCAAGCACATCGCATGTGTATGTGTTGCTATACACAATGTATTACCTCTTACGTGAAACAGATCACAGAATAACTCATTCTCTAAGAATCTGAACATACTGTTTTCTGAGTGGCAGAACAATGCAATCACAACAAAATAACAGAAAAGCCTGCTGCACAGTAAACGTAAAAGACTATGGCATCAACAAAGATTTAAAAAGAACTCCCTTAATACTAAAACATAGACACATCAAACAAAAACTATTAGACCAAGAATATACCTGGCAAGATTGGTCGATCAGCTGTTAAAAATGCTTTTTCATGCATCAAATTTCAAAAAGGTCAACTTGTGACCTTGAAAAATGAGCCAAGGTCACACAAATATCAGACGCCAGGCAAACATTTGAAAAAAACAGATCTGCAAGTGACACAATCTGAAATTTTTTTTGCCATAACTGCATAAAAAAACTAATACAGTGGATCTATCATTTCCCTTAGTTTTCCAGAAACGTCTGTAAATTTACCAACATTTTAACACTCCTTCCCTTTCATGACCTGATTTTCTAAGTATTGTGAGGGTCTTCATAGGGGGGGTTTTACTGTAATAACCTGCTTAGTTGAAAACTATATCCAACACAAATTACAATGTATCGTCGCTGGGCAAACACAGATGACGCAAAACTAATTGTGATCGAACGGCAGTCTAACCAGTAATCTGAATGTTCAAGCTGATTGAATAAACTTATGACTAAGATTAATGCTTTTTCATGTGATCTCTCTTCAGAGCATTGTATTGTGAACATGTTTTAAAAACTTGCAAAAACACACAGCATAACTTGCACATTTCACTGAATTGAGAATGAATTGTGAGACAGATTGCCTCTCGCAAAAACTTCTTGCACTTGCGTTAAAGAAAAAAAGCATGTTCATATTGCGTACTCAATGACTCAAAGACGTTTCTTGCGTAACAGAAATGAATGGCACCAACACCAACCTGCAGTCTTCTTATTGCTAGTGTTATATTTCCTCAATACATTTTCTACTTCTCTTTAAATATATTGTAAAAAAATTAAAAATTACGTCAGACTCACTCAATCCCAGAGAGCCAGTCAAGAAAAATCTCTCGCATGCAAATTCTTGACTTTCAATGCAAACCATTAGCCATGGAAGACACAGGGTTTCCTAACAGCAATTAACAATGTTAAATTCGAATACAACAGTCAATGTTTTTTTCTTCACAGCAAAACACTTTCATCCCTTCGAAGTACAATCAAACTCTTCCACTCGCAGAATGACAGACAGTCGCAACCTCCCCTGAAACATCAACAGCAAAACATGCGCATGTGCTAAAGGTACAGTCCTTCCCTCGTACACAATAATGTTCACCACCACATATCTAACAAGCAGGGGTGGGACTCTCTTGTGATGAAAAATGAGGAAATCCATTTTTTCTAGGGGGGTTTGGGGGCATGCTCCCCCGACATTTTTTTAAATGGTACATTAAAATCTGTACAATCTGGTGCATTCCGGGACAAAAATTCAACTCGTTTGGATTAGGTAAAAAAAAAACACATAAAAAAGACATTCTCCTCACCCCCCCTCCCCCCATACATTTTTTTTTTAATTCACACAACAATGGTAACATTGTAATGGTGCATACTTACGTAATGAACCATGTATCCATAATCCAATACTGGCAATAGTATGATTCAATGCATTGAAGCACAAAATGACTATTAGTTATCAGGAGTTTTCAGTCAGCACAATTTGGTCTAAGCGTGTTTTTATTAATTTCTTGTATACACGTTATAAACAGTAACAACATTAAGAACGTTAACAAGCAGACTGCTTATGGTCAGCACAATTTAACTCTCAAGCCTCCAGTGTTCTGTTCCATCTTCACTTCTCTCCATATCATTCAGTCAACAAGTTATACTTATAGATACTGTGATGAAATGGGACGCGAAAAATAGATTACTCCAGCGGAATTCGTAAGTTGTGTCCGCGGAAATCCGCGGAAAAGTCCCACCCCTGAACAAGGCTTTCACATGGAAGAGCATTCATTCACTTGGACACATACCATTACCAAAAATCAATATGGCCCAAAATATCAAATGTTTCCAATGGCAATGAAAAGGACAAAATTGTTTGAGTCAGTCAGGACTTTTTTGAATTTTTACCACAGTGCATGTGTCTTTTTATTGATGGAACTCATGCGAGCTGTGTTCCCTAGATGTTGTTAAAAGGATCAAAACATGGAGGAATAGACACACTGACAAATTTTTTCGGCCTAATGTTGCAGCATTCTATGGAGAGTGGGATTTTTTTGAGGAATCAATTAAGCATATTGACAATGACATAGGTGTCACTTACAAAATCAACTGAACAAAACATACCAACTCTGCGCAGGAAGCAGCCAGATTTAGGTGTGTGTTCAAGTTGAAGGATGCTCCAACCCTGTGTACAATCCTGAACAGGTCCGTAGTGATGGCCGTGATCATTTACACGAGAAGGAAATGTACCTTTAAGAGGCTGGTCGCCACCACTACACTGCATCAACAGTCACTATCAGTATCACAACACGTATGGCAAGAGGAGCCAGAAGCTATAACAACAGAATACCACACCCAATTCACCAGTGTGTCCTGAAAACCCCAGGTACACACGTGTTTGAATATTGTTCATCTGCAGATTTTTTAAACCAGAGAGTCTCAGAGAGAGAGAAAAAAAAAGACTGGCCTTAAAGTTATCCCTCTCAAAAGTAAAATGTAGGCTTGAAATTTGAGTATAGTATGTGCTTTACGAGTATAACATGAGTGCATGTAAGTGTGCATGTGTACGTGTGTATGTGTTCCTTCCGGGACACAGAATTCAGATCACCAGCTTGACACAGGGTTTACCATGACTCATTGGGTACTCATGACCTGTTCACCCTGTACCAGTGGCACAGTAAATAACAAAATGTGTGAGCCTATACTCTTTCTGATTTTTTCTCTAAAAGGCCGCATGTGATCTTCATTAAATAAACATAATCCATTATCCACACAAGATCAATTCTATTCATCACCCATTCTTTGTGGTTCACACTTTTCTGTCAATTTTTTTATTATTTTTTAACATCCCCCATGTCCAGTAATTTGTGTAGTGTAAGTAGCAGCCCAACAACAAAAACAACACTATCCATTTCTCGCAACTGTACCAGCAGTCAATCATAGTTCATACTTGCAAGCAAACATACTTGCAACCAACCCTTGTCATTCTTAATTACATTCAACCCATCTCATGTTCATATTTAACACCTCTACACACAAACCTGTAACACTCACCCTCAACCTCCTGTGTTTTTAAATTACACCCACAGCTCAAAGTTCCGTAGTATACACAGTCAATTCACAAAAATCAGCATACAGACTCACCGCACACACTCGCAGTAATGCTTAAACTGTCACAGTCTGTGTCTGCATTTTCACTTTTGAATCTTTATCTCTTTGCGTCTTTGAAGTCTTGTTTACTCAGAGAGTCTCTGCTTAAAAGTGATTCTCTCTGAGTGGAGTTGCGAGTGAAAGAACGTAGCAGTCCTGGTACATGTAGTTTGTCCCTTGAGCAAACTTCCCGTTCTTCTTTTCTCCCCTTTGGAGTTTGTTGAAATCACCGACCTAAAGAAACCACACAAAACACAGGTCAGTCTTCCAAGCAAGAAAGAACAAAGGATACATGTAATGACATCTGTACTTACCTTTAACTTGACCAAAATAAAAATAAACATTTGGCAGGGATTTAATGGACCAGCAAATTAGATGGACCAGCAGCAAAAAAGATAGACCAGCAGCAAAAAAGATGGGTTTCAACAGCAAATTAGCTGCGATAAATATTTTGGGAAGATTCCGACGATCACGGATTGTTGTCTTTCGTGGAGTACTTCAAGGGGTCATGAATCGACCGCAATGACACCTGGTACGAAGGCTACGCCCCGGGAATTCCTTCCACAAACAATGGACTGGAGGCAATAAACCAGACCATCAAACGTCAGAACACATTTCGTGAGAGGCTTGACTTGTCCAGATTCCTAACCCTTGTTGAAAGAGACATTGTCCTGAACTGGTCCAGAGAGAGAGACAACGCTCAGCCTGATCATATCCCAGTGGCCCAAGAACCAGACAGAACCTTGCCCGGCTGGACGGCTGCCTATCAGTGGGCATCTTCAAACGCAAAGTCCATCAAGAGGAACCAGAAAGTGTTCGTGGCCTCGGAGTCGCTTCAGAACATGGACCTGAAGACAGCTGTCAGGATTCAGCAAGACCAGTTCCAGAGAGCCTCTTGGGAATCGTTTGACCAGTACAAGGAGAGCCGGAACTCGGTTTGGAGTCTGACCGTGGAGGACAACAGAATTGACTGCAATTGCCCTGTCTACATGAAGTCCAACATATGTAAACACCCACTTGGCATGGAAATCCGGCTGTCCATTTCTGAACCACCAGCGCAGGCAAAGACCGTCCCCCTGGGAGAGAAGCGAAAGAGGGGACGACCTATTTCTGCCCCATTTTTACTGTTAAAGAAATCTGCTTGGCTGTTCAATTAATCTATTCTGCTGTTGAATTCATCCAATTTGCTGCTTCACATTCGCTGCTCACTCCTTCCTATTTGCTGCTGAAACCATCTATTTTGCTGGTAAACAAATTTTATGCGATTTTTAAAAACGTACCGTTCTGACTTCAAATATTGGAATCATGAAACTTGCAAAGATATTGGCTTACCAGGCACCGCTCCACGGTGCAGTGGGGTTGTTACTTCAGTCTTACAAACTGACCCCCAGCCAACCCTTTGTGACATTGAAATAGTACAGTGCACATCTTATGATGATAAACCAACCAGGGTGATAACAATGAAAAATAACAGTTTTCACTGGAGGAAACCAATCCAAACCCAATCATTAAATACAAGCAAACAAACAATATGCAGCTAATGATAGTAAACCAAACAGAGTGGTCAAAAATGACTGCAAAACAAGGCGGACAGCCTATCCGAGTAGGTGCTATAGATTCAGAAATCTAACACACAACCAATCAAGGCAGTCATCAAAACGTCAAGATATGGTCATATCGGTGCAATCTAAATTATTTTTGAGAAAATCATTATATGCTGATAATGCATGCTTTTTTTTTCAGGATGAAAGTTGCTTGTTCATTTCAATGTTTGTAATCCTCTCAGGAGCCAGGAGAATGGTTCCGAATAACTCTCACTTACTCTATTACGTATACATGTGCATTGAGAGCACTTACTTCCCTTTGTTTAACCGATCTCTAAACAGCACTCTGTCTAAATTTTTTAAGATTCTATGGTCATATCCGTGCAATCTAAATTATTTTTGAGAAAATAATTTCATGCATGCTTTTTACTTGTTTTTCTCGCTGCCCCCAGACAAGCCAAGTCTCTCACTGAAGCTTGAAACCTCCAGGCAATCCAGAAAGAATGAGTTTTAAGGAAATAAATAACGCCAGGGGTCCAGGGGGCTGCGTAGATCCCCGGGCGGGATCCAGTGGCAGAGCCCCTTGTGGTGGTCTGGGGTCAACACCCCCAGAAGCTGAAGCATTCTGGCCTTCTAATTATGAAATTAACCCTGTCTGGTGAAAGATAAATTGTGCATGTAAAAAACCCCACTATTTTGTCCCTCTCACCTGGGTTAAACTATAAACTTTTTTTCTTTTTCTTCTGCTTTCGCAGAAATCCATGTAATCAAGGAGATTTGGATTGCCTGAACCTCTTACCTTTGCTCTTCATCCTGCTGGCGGACGCAGAACTGGAGGAGTTGTTGGAGGTGGAGGGCTTGTGTTTGAGCATGGTCCAGTCGAAGGTATAGTCATACTGGTGGTTCAGCGTGCGGAACAGGATACGGAACAGCTGTCGCAGGTACATGTAGTCTGGGGACTCGTCGAACTTAAGCCCTCGGCAGTAGTTCAGATACATGGAGAATTCCGCTGGGAAACCCTGGGCATGAAAAGAATAAATGATTACAGTGATTGGGGGGCCTGGTAGTCAGCTGGTTGAGCACTGGAATTACACGCAGGGTTTGAATCCGGGCAGGGATAGACACAGGTCAAATTTATTTGCAGACTCAGAGATATAGTATCCATGTCTCATCCTGTGATGCTGCTGTGGCACGTAAAAAACCTTTTTCATTGTGCCAGAGGTACAGGTGGCTGATTACACCTAAACACGCACACACCTAGGTAACAAACTCTTGTTGCTGCTAGCTTTTCACTGGGAGGAAGTGACTGAATTTCCCTGTACAGTCATGGGATAATAAAGAAACGAGAAAAAAAAAAAAATCTCTAAGGCCAAAAAAAAAAAATAGTCTGTTTACGGTAACCCGACCGACCCTATTTTTTCGCACAACCCAGACTTTTTTTTGGCATTTGGGGAAAAAAAAAAAAAAAAAAACCTTTTGGTTTTTTTGCAAAATAACGTAAAAATATGGTTTTTTGGAGAAAAAAAAAAAAAAAAAAAACCCGACCTACCGACCCTATTTTTTTGGCCTATGTTACCGTAAACAGACCTATTTTTTTTTTTTGCCAAATGAAAAGATACTCTTGAGACTAGCAAAGAGCCTTACATTGCAGGTATGATTGTACTCATTCTCCTGCATATTATGTTACACAAGGTAGTGAGTGCATGAACTGATATGCACTGAGCAGTCTCACAACTGTCAGTGTCATGTTTCGAAAAAAAATTCAGACTTTTCAACTCTGCATCAGTCACCTCACTTTCTAAGAGTAAGAATCTCAAATCCTTATCTTTTTTTTATGAAAATGAAAATGTGTCTACAAATACAATTAAATAGTAATACTGAAAGAAACCAACAGCCATGAACTAAACACATGAAATCATACCAATGCGCTCTCTGAGCCACTAACCTTACACAAAACATCAACAGCTGTTGACATCTTCTTCTCACTGATGCGTTCATACTTCTGCTTCTTTGTAGCTGCCTGTAAAAAAGAAACAGCAACCAAAAAGTGGTAATTAAACATACATCTTTAAAAAATGATGGTTAAATTCAGTGACGCCCTCTTCAAAATCCCTATGAGTTATACCATCAACACCTATGCAATTTACATCACAACTGAAATTACATTTAAGCTTTGATTTGAGCCCGGATTTGGACTGTTTCCAATAAATCTGACTCATTTGCTGCTGACATGCAAGTGTTTACTGCACTCAGCAGCACCTGAAGAACAATGGAGTATGGTGTGATCATAGTTTTTATCATACATTATTTGTGTTTTTGACCAACATATGACAGCAGACATTGTTCTGTGCGACTGCGCTAGTGGTCTAGTTGAACAATGTCACAGTTGAGATTTGTGTTGATAAATGTCATATTTTGGTCAAAATTACAAATGTTTATGGACCAATCTATTTTAGTTAGAATTCTTTCTTTCTTTCTTTATTTGGTGTTTAACGTCGTTTTCAACCACGAAGGTTATATCGCGACGGGGGAAGGGGGGGAGATGGGATAGAGCCACTTGTTAATTGTTTCTTGTTCACAAAAGCACTAATAAAAAAATTGCTCCAGGGGCTTGCAACGTAGTACAATATATTACCTTACTGGGAGAATGCAAGTTTCCTTCTTCTTCTTCTTCTTCTGCGTTCGTGGGCTGAAACTCCCACGTACACTCGTGTTTTTGCACGAGTGGAATTTTACGTGTATGACCGTTTTTACCCTGCCATTAAGGCAGCCATACGCCGCTTTCGGAGGAAGCATGCTGGGTATTTTCGTGTTTCTATAACCCACCGAACTCTGACATGGATTACAGGATCTTTTCCGTGCGCACTTGGTCTTGTGCTTGCGTGTACACACGAAGGGGGATAAGCCACTAGCAGTTCTGCACATAAGTTGACCTGGGAGATCGGAAAAATCTCCACACTTAACCCACCAGGCGGCCGCGGCCGGGATTCGAACCCTCGACCTTCCGATTAAGAGGCCGACGTCTTACCACCCCGCCACAGCGCCCGTCATGCAAGTTTCCAGTACAAAGGACTTAACATTTCTTACATACTGCTTGACTAAAATCTTTACAAACATTGACTATATTCTATACAAGAAACACTTAACAAGGGTAAAAGGAGAAACAGAATCCGTTAGTCGCCTCTTACGACATGCTGGGGAGCATCGGGTAAATTCTTCCCCCTAACCCGCAGGGGGTGTTAGAATTCTTTATATTATCAGTATATTATGAGTATATTGTGCACACACTGCACAATAAACCTGAACCTATTTCTTTACCACAAAGTAGAAACTCTGAACAAATTCGCCGAACATAACGGGTCTCTACGATAACAGGTCCATTCTCTAACACTAAACCACAATAACAGATGATTTCCGGAAATAACTCTGTCTTGGTTTTGAAAGGCTGTGGCAGAGTTGTCGCCACCTAAAGCTGAGGTATTGCCAACGTTGCAGCAGTGAATCAATTATTTCCACTGTGCATGTATTGGTGAGAAAAGTAGCATTGTATCAAGCGGGCACTATATAATTGACAGTGTCTGCTCCAGATGATGACTCCTTCAAAAACGAGCACATCAAACGTTCACTGGAATGCCCCGATTGCTTGGTTAAACTGGTCAGTGCTATCACGATCACGTATTTGCCTCAACATACAACTCACGGCTGTTCACAGGGCTTCATTTCTGCTACTTTAGCTGCAGGCTATAGACGGGCGCTGTGGTGGGGTGGTAAGACGTCGGCCTCTTAACCGGAAGGTCGTGAGTTCGAATCCCGATTTTTCCGATCTCCCAGGTCAACTTATGTGCAGACCTGCTAGTGGCTTATTCCCCTTCGTGTGCACACACAAGCACAAGACCAAGTGCGCACGGAAAAGATCCTGTAATCCATGTCAGAGTCCGGTGGGTTATAGAAACACAAAAATACCCAGTATGCTTCCTCCGAAAGCGGCGTATGGCTGCCTAAATGACGGGGTAAAAACGGTCATACACGTAAAAATCCACTCGTGCAAAAACACGAGTGTACGGGGGAGTTTCAGCCCACAAACGCAGAAGAAGAAGAAGAAGCTGCAGGCTAATTTTATCACCCATCCTTTCCCAACAGCAGAGATAACACAGCAGCTAGTAGCTCTCTCTGTGCTGTGCACTGAGCAGGCCAATCTCCCAGTATAGCGCGGAAGCAGTTGGGTATAAGAGGCAAGCAAGCTTAACAGTGTGCTGGCTGCAGCTGTTGGTTGCCAAACTATTTCCTCTGCTGGGCTATTTTTAACTCACACTAAAACATAAGCTAGGAACAGCCGTGAACTCTCCCATAGCATACGCAAAGACCCGACAGAGATATTTCCGAACATCTTCTGTCAACTAACTGTCACCTTGAGGCCTTGCCAGGGCAGCGATCCTCGGTTGAAGTACATGAGAACGTATCCCAGGGACTCCATGTCGTCTCGTCGACTCTGCTCGATGCCCAGGTGGGCGTTAATACTGGCGTAGCGTGCGGTGCCGGTCAAGTTCTTGTCTTCTCTGTAGGGGATGTGCTGCCTCGTGCGATTGTCTCTGTACTTTTTGGCCAGGCCATAGTCGATGATAAAAACCTGAAAAATAATTCAACAGAGCTGCAAGTCCTACTGGTGTCAAGTGCTTTTTCAGGAAATAAAAAATATGTATGCATGTGAGCATGCCCACAGAATATTAATTTTTCTGCTCAGAATGGATCAAATACAAAAACAGGTGCATTTTACAGCAGCTATATATTACGATTTAGGAGCAAACCTGTGGAAGTTAGGCAATACAGTGGAATCCCCCTTTTAAGACCTACAAAAATCAGAGAAAATCGGTTCTTAAACAGTCCTGAGGGAGTCTTAAAATGGGGGTAGTTTTTACAGAGGTTATAAACAGAAAGTCGGAGAAAACAAGGTCTTAAAAAGGGGGAGTCTTAAATTGGGGGGTTTCACTGTAGTCCTTCCACATCTATAACATACATGTATGTGAAAACACAAGCTGGGCGCACTCTACTCCTTTCTAAAATTCTGTCGTAGACAGAAATTTTTTGATAGATGTATGTGTATTAGACCAAATAAAAATATATATGTTGGACCGACCCTATTTTTCCCGCCAACCCTAAAACTTGTTTTCATTTCTCAAAAAAATCACATTTTGCGAACCATACCAAGACTAACGGAAGTAACCTCTTTTAAAATTGACTAAATCCATAAAAAAAAAAGAATCTCGAACGATTGACTCACCTTATTGCAGTGTCGCCCAATGCCCATAAGAAAGTTGTCTGGCTTGATGTCACGATGAATGAAGTTCTTGTTGTGAACATACTCAATTCTGTTGATCTTCTGAAAACACAAGTCAGAGTTTCTTCAGCAAACGCCAAATTCATATAGTACATCAAAGGCTAATGAATTAGTTTCACAGGTGATAACGTCAATCAACAGGGAAAAAACTGAAGAAAAAAACAGATCTATACGGACAAACTGACTTTTAATGATGTTTATTGTCACTTCTTAATATGTTCAGCCTTTTCAATCCATATAATACTTCTGACACTGTCAGAAGACTGTCAGTGACAGCCTTGCTTGGGTTTTAGATTATAAACTATGCTACATCAGTACATAAGTATCATAGCAACTTTAATCCATAGCTTCATGAATTATCAGACCTGGGAACCCCTGTTTTGCAATTGGAGTACATGTATTCTCAAACAAACTTGGTGTATTTTCAGAAAAATGAGCTTACTCCACACAGCATTTGAACATCCATGATTCAAACATGCTTCACACGCGTCCGTCGCACCGTTAATTAAGTTGACCAATGCATTTAAAACTAAAGCTTCTTTCAATGTTTTCTGAAAACAACTGTGTCAAAATGAGATGCGCTTATGATGAAAAGTATACTAGGAATTGTCCTCTTCATATTTTTTTCCAATTACCATACTAATCATATTCTAGACAATCATGCATACAAAATACGACGAAATCGTGTGGGTTCCCAGGTGTAAAGTATGATGTGGCCTACCTGATCTGCCAGCATCAATACTGTTTTCATGGTGAACTTGCGTCCACAGAAGTTAAACAGGTCCTCTGTACTGGGTCCCAATAGATCCATGACCAGGACATTGTAATCCTTTTCTTGTCCATACCACCTGCACACACAGTTGTAGTTTAATACATGTGTATACACAACACATCAGAAGTGTGCTGCCTTCAGTTCTACAAGATACATTTTATAAAGTACAAGGAAGTTTATGAAATCTCATTATCTGCACACTGATTAAGCAACAACACTTACATAAATTAAGACTCTTAATACTTGGCACTTGCACACCAAAACATTCTGCACCAGGACTCTGGTATCTAAATCAGTAAATGCACAAGTAGGTGTTACATGTATCCACGTTTGTGTGTCTACAAGTACAACATGTAAAGAGGGATATATGATATATATGTACATGTGAGAGAGATGTGGAGGAAGGGAGAGAGAGTGAGTAGGTGGGGGGTGGGGGGGTGGATACAGAGTAGGATTATTTTACCTGCAGTGTGGAATGCCAACCCCTCCTTGCAGGATTTTGTACAGTTTGCTTTCATACAGCAGCTGTGGATGTTTGGCCGTCTGAGACTCTAGTTTCACTGCTACTTCCTGCAAACAATGATAATTACATTTACATTAATGAAATCACATTAACAACTGAGGTAACTATACTACTAAACTACATTTTAACAACATTCAACAACAACAAAAACAGCAACAGATACAGAAAAAATTAAGACTGAACTTTATTTTACAAGGATAAAGATTTAAGGCTGGGCTTTTTCTTTCAATCTGTCCTTGAGACAATAAACATGCAAACAAAACACTACCGATTTATACTAAAACAGAAAAGACAAGAATCAACTTATCAAGAAGGTCAGTTAAGAGTTATGTTAACGTTTTACTTGACTTGAACAATCTTTTGAAAAATCAACGGAGTAGCTCAAGATTAAAGGCACAGTACGCCTCCCGTAAACCATCACAGATACTGTCAGGCTTTTACACACAGTACAAACACCCTTCCATTTAAACGCTCACCGAACGGGAACATCCTAGGTGCCCTACGTAATGAGCGAGCAATTTTCAAAGAATTAATTTTGCGGATTGTCTCCTCTCAAAATCGGACCGTGGTGCGTTTGGGCGCTAGACCTAACTTTTAAAATCTAAATAATAAAAAACGCTGGTGCTGGACCCGAGTACTCTTCAGACTGGCTCGCTCCCCCAGTATAAAAGTTTTTGTCTTGTGCACGTGGATTTAAAAAAAAAAAAAAAAAAATTAATTTATTTTACACAATTAAAAAAAATTATTAGAGTAAAATAAAACATTAAAACGTTCATAATAAACAATAGTAAACGAGAATTTAAAAAAAAAAAAAAAATATAGACCGCCCATCGAACCCGGGTCACTTGGATTAAAAAAAATAAAAATAAAAATTATTTATTTATTTTACACAATTAAAAAAATTATTAGAGTGAAATAAAACATTAAAACGTTCATAATAAACAATAGTAAACGAGAATTTAAAATTTTTTTAAAAAAAATATAGACCGCCCATGCCGGGAATCGATCCCGGATCACTTTGGCCATAGACTCTCTCGTGCTCTCTGTCTCTCTTTCACCGAGACCAATAGTTTCTTTGCCGAGACCAAATCCCCACCCGTCGGCTGTCTTGCAAATCATGCTTTTCTCGTCACTGCGTGACGTGTTCGGCTCAGCTGCCTTTAGTTCAGTGACTGGCTGTTCGCAAAGCGACCAGCCTCCCACCGCAAAAACTCCCACCGTTAAGAGTGGCTTTTGTGATTTATTTCGCATTTAGGTCCCAGGTAACATTATGAAGTTTTAATACGATCAATCGGACCTATTATCAAGTTAGTGTATCAACTTTTGAACGAACTGCGCCAAGTAGTTTCCCAGCAATAAGCTGTTAAGTCGAGACAGACACACACACACACACAATTAAAGTCTGTTGGACCCTCAGTACTGCGTACTCGGGGATAAATTGACAGCTTGTTACACAAACATTCTTAAATCATAAAATAATGCTTTTTTCATCAAGACAAGATCAGTACAATTCGAAGTTTTGAAAGTTTGAAAAAAGAAAAGCCCGGAATTCCGAAGCAGGGTCACGCAAGGTCGTGGTTCTCGTAGCAGACGACGGTTTATGCCTATCGCCAGTTCCTCTGAACAGTCAAAAACCATCGCTAGAGTTCTTGTGAATCACAGCCGTTTGTTTTGTATAGATTCAGAGGTACATAATAACGTGCTATTGCAGATCAGCTTACAGCGAGTCGCATTCAAAATACAAACTGACGACTACATTGTGAAAAAAGGAAACTGGATCACAAGGGTTCACGATGGCTCAGGGGTAAGATAAACCACGCAAAAATGAATTCTTTGAAAATTGCTCGCTCTTTACGGAGGGCACCTAGGATGTTCTCAAGCGGTGAGTGTTTGAATGAAAGGGTGTTTGTACTGTGTGTAAAAGCCTGACAGTATCTGTGATGGTTTACGGGAGGCTTACTGTGCCTTTAACTGACGAGTCAGTTACGGAGCATGCACCCAGGGAACTGACAGCAACAGTAGCTCTCAAAATAGACCCTTTTTTGTGCTCAGCCTGACGGTGAACTGTGCATAGCACAGACTGTTACTGTTAGTGCTCTGTAACAAGGTTATCAGGGTTGGGTGTTCAATTAAGCCCTACCAGTGTACCAACTACCTTCGCTGTATTCAACAACAAAAATTTTTTTTTTTCCTTCAGTTCAACTTCAACCCTCTTTTTTCCCTACCGAACACTCTATTATTTGAAAGATAAAAGATCGCCACAACAAATCTCACAAATCAGAGATCCCCAAATGAGTTAAATACGTGTCAGTGAACCAAGCAGCATGAAATTGAAAACTAAATTAAAAAAATTCCGAGGCTAGAACTAGAAGCGGCATTTATAACCAAAATACAGTACATAAATTGTACAGGGGGACCACACACACACAAAAACACCACTTTTTCAGTTATGACAAAGCATAAGCCTGCTTTTGAATTACTTTGACAGAGCCATGCAAGACAGACAGTGACTCTCGTGACTGAGTGAGACACCCTGGTGCATCTCTTGCTTCAGTCGGTCGGTCTAATAGGCTGTTGCGGAGATGAGATGAGTTTTTCTGAGTCTTAAAAATAAAACTGATCTCCATTAATCTTTCTCTCAAAACAAAAAAAAGGAAAAGAAAAAAAGACTAAAGTTCTTCTATCATGTAACTTAAAAACTCAATCCTTATGAATGAGAGTTTATGAACAATTTGTGTGTTCCCAATAAACATGCCAGAAGTGGGCCATTGCTGGCGTTTTGATGGCAATGCCAGTTGCCAGAACTACTGCCATCAAAGGCCCACTTATGGCCCAATGCTGGCATATTACCCGTATGCACATTGGCAAATTGATGGGCCATCACTGGCAAGCCAGCACTTTGCCAGCAAAAACCCATCATTTATTTGCTGGCTTTTTGATGGCTTGCCATCATTTTGCCAGCAATTTGCCAGCAATTTTCCAGCAAAAACCCATCATTTATTTGATGGCTTTTTGATGGCTTGCCATCATTTTGCCATCATTTTGCCAGAATTTTGCCAGCAAAAACCCATCATTTATTTGATGGCTTTTTGATGGCTTGCCATCATTTTGCCAGAATTTTGCCAGCAAAAACCCATCATTTATTTGATGGCTTATTGATGGCTTGCCATCAAAAACCCAGCATTTTGCCAGCATTTTGCCAGCATTTCGCCAGCATTTTGCCAGCATTTTGCAGGTTTTTAGTTCCATATAAAAAAAACTTTTTTCCATATATTTTCCGTTAATGGCCCTTTACCTGCTGAAATTACCGGGCCAGTTGTGGCCCGGCAAAATGCCATATTTCTGTCTTTACCATTGCCAGCAAAATGCCAATAAGTTGCAGGAAATATACCAATACCACTGATTCGGATAGAATGACGGCTCTATTCATGTACTCGATCTGCACAGTCTTGTTAGCCCATAGATGGTTGTTAGAAGTCTATAAATATGCTTTGTTTTGTCATTTTTTACTGTGAATGTAATAACAATAACAAAACACAGCACATCAATGGACTGTTCAACCCATGCTGGCGGCAAGACGTGCGCAAATAAAGCAAAGGGCAATGCTGTCAAGCTGTACATTAGCAATATGCATATGCGTAATTATCAAATTCATCAGTAAAATGCAATTGAAATGCTAATCACATTTGTCGTGTAACTTATCTGGCAAGTAAAGGCAGTGGTTTTGACAGAATATCGTCATCAACGCAGTTATAGCGGGCACAACAACAATACAGTAATATATATTAAAAACAAAACAAATGTAAAGCTTCCAAACAGCAACGACTCATTACCGAAACATTACAGAAACGTACGCTTTGTTTTCAGTTGCTCACTGTTTTATTTTATTTGTACAGCGTTCTAAATTTCACACTCGAGACATGATGACCAAAGGCAGGAATGTTTCTTGTTCACTTCCCAGTAAACCTCCGTAGGATTGTCTTGATTCTGTCATTTCTCTGTTCGCATCCGCAACGTTGAGATAACGCTTCTTTTCTTTGTCCTGACGTCGTAGCCTACGGTAAGCCATTGAAACTCTCAAGTCCTCCTGCCGTTCACCTCTTGAAACATGAAAGCAAACGAGTTTTGTTGGTTTTAATTCATTATTCCATATCACACACACACACACACACACACACACACACACACACACACACACACACACACACACACACACACACACAACCAAACAACCAAACAAACGCAAGCATACACGCAGGCATGCAAGCAAACAGCACACGCACGCACGCACGCGCGCGCGCTCACACACACACACGCGCACACACACACGCGCACACACACACACACACACACACACACACACACACACACACACACACACACACACCCATACACACACAGAGGCATTCTCACAGAGAGGACGACTTCTTGTAATCTATCATATTTTCTGAACTGACTAAAATGCCAAGCAGAAGTAAGGGGTCAACAGGAATATGTATTTTGATCTAACCTGCGAAGCTTACGTTGTCTCGGACAGCTCTCTTGCGTTTCTCTCAGGAACTGAGACCCAGGCGAGCTGCATCTTATCCAGTTGGGCAGTCAGACACTTGCACAAATCTTTGTCCTGGAGTGAATAGACACATACTCAATGTCAACATTCACAAGATGCAATTTGTTTGGTTACAAGTAAGCTTATGGTAATGCCTATGGTGCTTTTCTTTTGACAGAGACAAAACAAACTCAATCACACAAAGAAAGGAAAAAGGCACACTCAGACACTCACAGACACATTCACACACACACACACACACACACACAACCGCGCGCGCGGGCGCACACACACACAACCGCGCGCGCGGGCGCACACACACACACACACACACACACACACACACACACACACACACACGCGCGCGCGCAGATTCTTTCTTACAGAGAGGACGACTTCTTATCTATTATATTTTGCGAACTGACTCAAACGTCCAGCAGAAGAAAGTTGAAAAAAAGACCGACAACGGAGGAAAAGAACAAGAAGATACTAGATCTAACGCCGTTGCGACGACCTGCTCACACAACTGTTTGTGAAACTCACCACGCTTGCTTCTAGCCGGAGGAGATCGGACGCGTACTGAAATCGAAGAAGGTGCTTTGGAAATTCCTTGAAGTTGAATGCAAAACAAATAACCGGACATCTGCAGAACCACCGCGGGCCGGATTTAGTTGACAATGCGTCATCATCACGAGTGACGTCAAGATATTTCGACATTTGTTTGTACATTACGTCACTCCAAGTGAGAAAGTCATACCGCTGTGCTGTCGCAGATCTTCTTGCCAGCAATTATCCAGCATTGGCCCACTGCTGGCGTGCCAGCAAAAACCCACCTATAATTGCCAGCAAATCGCCACCTATGGCCCAATGCTGGCAAACAAGCACTGGGCCACCAATGGCGTGCCAACAGTGGGCCAATTAAGGCATTTTACTGGCCGACAATATTACTGGAATGCCAGAGATGGGCCAGTGATGGCAAGCCATAACTGGGCCTTTGTTGGCAAACCATAATTGGCCCAGTGTTGGTTTTTTTATGGCCAGCTTTACCAAACTTGCCAGCAAAAAGCCAGCAGTGGCCCAGTTCTGGCATGTTTATTGGGTTATAGCCAGGACATTTGGAGTGGACAGATCGAGATCAATACCGTATACGTACATATTTAATCCAGGTCGAACTGACCTGACCTTTTGTCTTCTGAGTCTACAGCAACACGGCTTAAAGGTTGTAAGAGAGTTTGGAACATAGCACTAACTAGAGATTTTTGCTTAGCCAGAATACATTTTATTTTCATCAGAACTGAATGACGCATACAGCTACTCATGCTTCAAATTGCGTACCTTTCTTTTTCAGTGAATCATCAGCAAAACTCAATTCAAGTTAATTTAATCAGGTAATCATTCTCTGATAAATTGCACAACTGCATTTCCTTAAAGGTACTCCAATGTTTGTCGACTTTCGCACACACAGGAAGGACAGCATACGGTAAGTCGGGTGACGTCTGTCGCAACTGTTTTTACTCCAGCTGTCTCGAAGATACAAAGCGGACCAGCTCCAAATAATACACACACTGAATACTCTCTGACTTCACTGACAAACCTTACCTCGCCATTTGCCACGTTGATGCCAAGGTAGATGTCACCAAACGAGCCACTTCCTATCTTCCTCACAAGACGATATTTTCCATTGACCAGAAATTCTGTGGCTGATCCTGCCATCGTGAACGTCAAAACACCCCTCCAGGCAGATCCAGAAAGCCTACAAATAACTACAAAACAACCGACGCTGAATTTTCATTCCCTCCGTCTAACCTAACCTGTGAAAATACCTTTAAAAACTTTGTTACTGAAACATCAAGCAAACCATGGATCGTCAAACAACACAAAAACACAAAGAACCCAGGGAATCCTGGGATGAGTTCAAGGTCGCTTTATAAAGGTGAATAAAAGCTGGCCTGGAATACTAAAACGAACTATTTATTTACCAAGTAAAACTATCACAACATTGATCACCAACCATGATTTATTCAATTTTTTCCAAACAAAATTTTAGTTTTGAAATATACGGTACGTGCATATCTTTTTTGATAAACGAACATTAAAAATACAACAAATAAGGTCCAAATTCTATCCACCTTAATCTGTAACAAAAATAGGTTTCCCTTGGTAACAAGTGGGAGGGGCCGTCAGACGGGAGGGATCTCTCGACATCAATACCGCCCACTACTCAAACACACGCAAGTGCAACGGCGAGGATTTTTTTTTTTTTTTTTAGTGTGTCAGTTGAACTGGTTTAGATAAATCAGACGAGGACGGATTTCCCTGCTGCTTCGATGCACAGCCAAACTGCACTGTTAGGGCACTTAATTTGTCCCCTTTAGTTCGTTTCTCCCGTCCTTTCGATTTTCTATCCCTTTAATTTCCACTTTTACCTCAAAAGACTGAAACGGATAGAGTGGGGTTTTTTTTAGACAAAAAGAAACTAAAATGATAACAGAACAAAAACTAAAAAGGAGAAAGAAAGGAATAAAAAGAAAGAAAAAAGAAAAGAAACCCTTGCAAAAAAAAAAAAGAAAACAAGTCGCATTTAGCAAAATTACCACATTTACTAAACCCATCGTAATCACAGAATGAAATTAATGCACTCCATTTCCCCGAGGCCTTGAGCCATAAAAGATCTTGCCACTTTCACTAAAAAGCCTGCGAAAAGTGACAAGCCAGTGTGGTGCAGTAGCGTATGACCTAGCTGCTCGCATATCGCTTGAATTAAAGTGACAAACCAGTATAGCGCAGCAGATTATGGGGCTTCACAGGAAAGTGTGCTTCTCTCTATTCTTTTTAACTTTCTGAGCTTGTTTTGCATCCACCAACATATCGATCTATATGTTTTCCGAATCAGGAAATGATAAAGAATCAGATGAGATTATTTTAAAATCGATTTCGGATCTTTTTATTTTAATTAGAATTCTCATATTTTTAGTTTATGAGCTTGTTTTTAATCCAAATATGACATATCTATATGTTTTTGGAATCAGGAAATACTAAAGAACAATTAGGTTAAATTATTTTTAATCAATTTTTTAACGATTTGATTTTAATCAGAATGTTCAGATTTTTAACGAACAAACTAATTTATTAATTTGTAAGCCTCCAATGCAATATCAAAGTCCGTGCTTTGTCGAAGATTGCTTGTCCAAAATTTCAATGAATTTGATCAAAAAATGAGGGCGTGACAGTGCCGCCTCAACTTTCACTCTATGCCAGATATGACGTCATCATGTCAAAGACATTTATCAGTAAAAATAAAAAAAATGGTCTGGGGATATCATATCCAGGAACTATCATGTGAAGTTTCATGAAAATCGGTCCAGTAGTTTTCTCTGAATTGATCTATACACACACACGCACACAAACACAAACTCACACACACACACACACACAAACACAAACTCACACACACACACAGGGGCGGATCAGTTCATTGTATGGGGGGGGTTTCCAAAAGTATATTGTGAAGATATGGGTGTGAAGGCGCGAAGCGCCGAGCCGACAGCGCGAAGCGCCTAGCTTGCTGGAGGGGTCCAGGGGCATAACCCCCCGGAAAATTTTGAAAAAAAGGATGCAAAATGGTGCAATCTGGTGCATTCTGAGGATGATCATTACCAGTTTCAGGCAGCAGATTTTGTCACTGATTAATACCCCAAAAATTGAAACTCAATGTAAAATAAAGAAATGCACCATAAATATATTTTTATTTTTTGGCTGGGGGGGGGGGTTTCCGGAAACCCCAGAAACCCCCCCCCCCTCGTCCACCCCTGACACACACACATATATACATACACCACCACCCTCGTCTCGATTCCCTGTCTATGTTAATACATTCAGTTAAAACTTGACTAAATGTTAAAAGTCAACACAGCCGACATTACATGCATGTCCTAAGGCTTTACTAGCCAAGACCCCAAGACTGAGATGAGGGTCCAGCTCGTCTCCGCGAGGCATGCGAACATTGTGCACATGTACCTAATTAACCCATTTTCATTAACTGTGAGTACATATCCAGAGTAAGCATAGCATATCTATATATTTTTTGATTCAAGAAATGATAAAGAATAAGATGAAATCATACTTGGATGGATTAAAAAAATTTTTTTTTAATTAGAACTTTGAGATTTTTAATGGCCAACCACATTAATTGATTTTCAAACAACAGACACACACACACACACACACACACCACCAGCACCACCACCACTCTCGCGTTGATTCCCAGTCTATATTAAAACATTTTGTCAAAACTTGATTAAATGTAAAAAGAAGAAATGAAAAGAAAAAAAACAAGTCGCGTAAGGCAAAAATACAACATTTAGTCAAGCTCAGTCGAACTCACAGAATGAAACTGAACGCATTGCATTTTTTCTGCAAGACCGGCCGTACACTCGTAGCATCGTCTGTCCACCGCTGGTGGCAAAGGCAGTGAAATTAACAATCCAGAAAAGCGCGGTAGCGCTGAGCTGAGGAGGATAGCACGCTTTTCTATATCTCTATTCTTTTTAACTCTCTGAACGTGTTTTTAATCCAAACATATCATATCTATATGTTTTTGGAATCAGGAACGGACAAGGAATAAGATGAAATTGTTTTTAAATCGATTTCGGAAATTTAATTTTGATCATAATTTTTATATTTTTAATTTTCAGAGCTTGTTTTTAATCCGAATATAACATATTTATATGTTTTTGGAATCAGAAAATGATGAAGAATACGATAAACGTAATTTTGGATCGTTTTATAAAAAAATAATTTTCATTACAATTTTCAGATTTTTAATGACCAAAGTCATTAATTAAATTTTAAGCCTCCAAGCTGAAATGCAATACCAAAGTCCGGCCTTCATCGAAGATTGCTTGGCCAAAATGTCAATCAATTTTATTGAAAAATGAGGGTGTGACAGTGCCGCCTCAACTTTTACAAAAAGCCGGATATGAAAAAACCGTCTGGGGATATCATACCCAGGAACTCTCATGAAAAATTTCATAAAGATCGGTCCAGTAATTTACTCTGAATCGCTCTACACACACACACACACACACACACACACATACACCACGACCCTCGTCTCGATTCGCCCCTTTATGTTAAAACATTTAGTCAAAACTTGACTAAATGTAAAAAGGAGACAATGATGGATGTTGAGGAAAAAACTGTTCTCTTTCTTCTTTTTTTTTTCATTGAGGAAAAAAGTGTAACTTTATTGTTTACAGTACATGTATATATATAAACATAGGTTTGGGTTGTTCAGGGGGGTTCCCCGGTTTTCGCATCCACCCTCTTCAGGGTCTAGATTGAGTATGATTACAAATGTTTTGAGTTCCAGGATTACATTCTTTCTTTCTTTATTTGGTGTTTAACGTCGTTTTCAACCACAGAGGTTATATCGCGACGAGGGAAAGGGGGGAGATGGGATAGGGGAAAGGGGGGAGATGGGATAGAGCCACTTGTTAAGTGTTTCTTGTTCACAAAAGCACTAATCAAAAAATTGCTCCAGGGGCTTGCAACGTAGTACAATATATGACCTTACTGGGAGAATGCAAGTTTCCAGCACAAAGGACTAAACATTTCTTACATACTGCTTGACTAAAATCTTTACAAACATTGACTATATTCTATACAAGAACCACTTAACAAGGGTAATAAGTGAAGAATTTTATGGGTGAGAAAAGGAAAGTAAAAGGACTTTGGGGAGGCAGAAATAAAGAAACAAGAAAAAGATCCTAATTAGGTTCACGGCATCGAGAGTGATGCGACCTTCTCTCAGAAGTTAGTGGAGAAGGCTCCCCCATCCACCACCCGGGGGACGCGCCTCTACGCCAATTAGGGGGCGTGAGGCCAGGATTACATATAAAACTACTGTCAAATGTGATCCTTTCTAAGTTGACACTATAAGCTCTCATGTTCTTCTTTTGAATGTTTTTATTTGTTTCTTCTTTTTTCATCGTTCACATACAGTAGTCCCTTCCATTTCTGGCCCTTTCGTGGGCGTGAACCTGCCCGGAGCGGCCAGCTTTCCCATGAATAATGAGTTTTCCTTCTATAATTGACTCTTAATGGCCGTTAACCTGTCTGACGCGGTCAACGGTCACTGATTTTTGCCCTAAGGTGCCCCTCTTACTCGACAGGAGCGGCCACTTAACGGCCACTTGTCACTTTCGCGGGCGAGCGCCTGTGGTGTGTGTGTGTGTGTGTGTGTGTGTGTGTGTTGTGTGCACAGACGGCACAGCACGAGCAGACGACATGAATACTTACGCATGCGCAAACTGTAAATACAGACATGCGCATACATGTACATTTACGGCAGTCACTTCCGTATCGATCACAGCTGATGTGAGTTTGAAACACTTGTTTATCCGACACTCAAATACATATATAATAATCCAAACAACACACATAGAAACATACGAAACAATAGCTTAGCCAGGACGATCGAGTTAAACACGCAAATAATTAAGATGTATAAACGAAAGCAAAACTAACAGAGACAATGAATCGGCGGCTCATGGATGATCGCTTTCTTTTCTTCATGAAAACTTGATCGTGTTTTTGGGTTTTTTTTGGAGGAGGAAGGGGCCTGTAATGGACGGCCACCTGATATTTGCGGTCACCTTTGCAATGACTAATGGGTGACCGGATATGGCAGGTACTACTGTACACATTTTATCAATCAAACTTTTTAAAAACTCACCTTTTTAAAAATATATTCTTGGAATGTATTTGTTTCTTTCTTCATCTTTTTTAAAACACTGAAGTTAAAGTACATGTACCTTGACCATAACCATGGTTGTCTGTTGATAATTTACAGCACATGTGATAGCAGTGTCTTTTATCAAAATGCTTGTACAGTCTTGCTTATGTCAAATAAGGAAGCGACCTGTTTTAAACCGTTTTTGTTCAAAGCTTTTTTTGTTATTGAAGCTTTGACATTTTCTAAACACACACACAGACTCTCTCTCCCTCCTCACCACAAGACACAATCAGAAAATAATCAATGCCAATGTTTAAAAGTTTATTGATGACATTGCAGTACTCAGACATTCTCACGAATAAAACTAGTTCACACTTCTCATATGTTTAAATACAACCTGACAAAATTAACATTAACATTTCAATCTCCCGTCTTGGTATCATACTGTCAGTTAACAGACTTTCACACACTACCATCACCATATCAGATCAAATAAAACACTGAAATAAGGCTAAAAAAAAGTTAAGACAATTATTCAACAGAAGTACAATCACAGAGAAAGAAAATCATTAACCACTTATAGAATCACTTCTTGGGCAAACAAACAACTCGCAGTTACAGGTAAGATTCAGCATCTAAATGAATGTGCCCTTTACCGTTTTAGCTCATCTTTACCAATGTTTCTACAAGAAACACTTTACAATGTACACTGTCTTTGGTCAACGTGCATACCTGGGAACCCCTGTTTTTTACTTGGAGTATTCTCAAACAAACTTGGTGTATTTTCAGAAAAATTGTTGTACTCTACACAGCATTTGAACATCCATGATTCAAACATGCTTCACATGGGTCCGTCGCACTGTTAATTAAGTTTTCCAATACATTTAAAAGAAATGCTTCTTTCAATGTTTACTGAAAAAAACTGTAATCATTTGTCAAAACACTGAATCGGCTTCAAGGATGCGCTTGTCAAGAAAAGTAGTCTCTGAATTTTTCTCGTCATATTTTTTTCTGCTGACCATACTGATTGTATTCTAGACAATCATGCGTACAAAATACGGTGAAAACATATGGGTTCCCAGGTCTGAATGTGAAATAGAATGTGTCTGTACCCTTCTAGAAAAGAGCATAACCTACAATGAAAACTAAACTATATAATCAGTCACCAACATTGTCCCTACAGACTCCTATCCAATACCACAAAACCATTGTCCTTTTTTTCGTGGTGATGTTTTTTCTCTTACTGATTAAATTCTTTCTTTCTATCTTTATTTGGTGTTTAACGTCGTTCTCAACCACGAAGGTTATATCGCGACGGGGAAAGGGTGGAGATGGTATAGAGCCACTTGTCAATTGTTTCTTGTTCACAAAAGCACTAATCAAAAATTTGCTCCAGGGGCTTGCAACGTAGTACAATGTATTACCTTACTGGGAGAATGCAAGTTTCCAGTACAAAGGACTTAACATTTCTTACATACTGCTTGACTAAAATCTGTACAAAAATTGACTATATTCTATACAAGAAACACTTAACAAGGGTAAAAAGAGAAACAGAATCCGTTAGTCGCCTCTTACGACATGCTGGGGAGCATCGGGTAAATTCTTCCCCCTAACCCGCGGGGGGAAGTCATTCTTGTCTTGTCTGTCGCTTATGATAATTTGATTACCAACTGTACATGCATGCTTGAATTTCTTCGCAAGCTTAAAATATACATTGTTTATATGCCTTACATTGGCACCTTCAGAAGAGTTAGTAAATTGAAGATTAATGTGTGTGAATCCTGGTGTTATACCTTCAAATGACTTTAAAACTTATTTCATACTTCAAATATATGGCAGAGAACAATATAGATAGCAAAAAAAACCAACTGACCAGTTTCAATGTAATATGAACAGTATAAATAACTCCAACATACAATAATGTAAATAAAAAATCAGAGGAAAATGGTTAGAAAAAGGAAACATGAAAATGAAAACAAAGGTCCTTTTCAAGTGCTGTCAATGTAAGAAAGGAAAACACAAAAACAACAAAAACTGACCACAGAATAAAAATGTACACACAAACCAGGATGGCAAACGTAAATGTAATAACTAATAAAACAATAAGCAAGCTAACGAAAAGAAAACCTTTGGTACAAACAAATTTGCTGACTTTCAAATTTAAATGGACTAGAGTGCAGACCAGTTCAAGATGTTTTAAGGCTCTGTGTGGTGAGCTCTGTGTGTGTGTGTGTGTGTGTGTGTGTGTGTGCATGCGTGCGTGCATGCGTGTGTATTCGTGTATGTGTGTGCATGCCTGCGTGCTTGCATGCATGTTCATGTGTGCAGCATCCATGCGTGTGAGTGTGAGTGCATGTGCATGTTTTAGTTCGTTTGAGATACCATGAGTGAACACTTTCAGTTTTGGGCGCGAAGGAAATGTTTGCATATGACACTTGTTTTAAAAATTTTAGTAATAAATTTTCATTTGATTAATATACTTACCCAACTCACATATAGCAATTAACTCTAGTTCAGTGCTGGTAACGCTGTACGCATCCCCTTGGTAACAAGGGAAGCCCCTCTAAAAAAAGAGTGACCAATACCCATAAGGCCATATTAATACATACTTCCGACTTCCGTATGCGCGCGCATACGCCGCCATATGCATCATTCCAAACGAAGCCCAACTCACTCCCCTTTTTTAGAAATCCACCCCCCACAGCGGGGAGGCGGGAGGGAATAAACGATGTGAGTTGGGTAAGTATATTAATCAAATGAAAATTTATTACTAAAATTTTTAATTAAATTACATATCTTACCCAACTCACATATAGCAGATTGCTACTATAGGTGGAGGGCACTTAACCCAATCAGGAATTGAGAATCTGTCCTGCCGCTAACAGAGCAGGTAACCCAGAAACACATCCTATCTCAATGCATAGGCATCTCTGAGATAAACACCAATGAAAACCCTTTCAATAAAGCCAGCAAGCCGACTCAAGAACACAGTTCCGCCAGGAGACCAAAACGAAGAACAGCTAGAGTGGAAGCCCCATCTCTTGCCCCGTGAGGCCTAGCTGTAGTAAAGGGCAAAACTGCCCTGACATCCCCTGCCTGACTCTGCCACCATACATAAACTTGTCTAACTATGGTGGAGACCCAATTGGCTAACACTACTCTCGAGAAGTCTTTAAAGCGCACCATAACGAGTGAGATAAAAAGAAGTTCCTGAGATTCCGATCTAGTGTGCAGAGTCCTTAACGGAAAACTGTGGAGGGCTATAACCGTACAAAAATGTACATCAGAATCTCCAAGAGCCATAAAAATGCTCAAGAAAGGAAAATAGAGTCCGTGCCGTTCGAAGGGGGAGGACTGACTGACTGCCCCCTCCCTGTCTACTGCCACCACTTGAAGGCATACCTGAACACTGTGGCAGTCCATCTAGGCAAGGTTGACCTCAACAAGTCATTACCCCTACCAAAGTTGAAAGACATTCTTTCTTCCTTTATATAAATTAATCAGTGTTTAACATCGTATATAACCGTTCAAGGTTAAAGGGCGACGAAGCAGAAAGATAAGAACAAGAGCCCTTAGATTTAAAGATCTCGAGCAATCCGTGCAAGTCAGAAAAAATCTTCAAAACTCGAACAGACCAAAAGGCTAAATATGGCTCTAGGGGAGCCAAAATAGTGATTAAGATTTGAACGGTGAATCAAAGTTGGTAACTCCAGATTCCGCTTATATGCCAGAAAACCCAAAAGAAACCTAAGTGCCATAGATCAGTCTTTCTCCGAAAATCTGTCTATAGCAAAATCAGCAGAAAAAACACTTACTCCCACTTCTCACAGAAGCTACCCGAGTAAGCATGGCCGATTTCCGTGTTGATCAGCAAGGCTAGTTAAGTAAAAGAGTCAAAGAATCCAATCACAAAACCCTAAAACTAGGAGCAAAGTCCAAGAAAGGACTGCAGATCAGCTTTCAGCAAGCCTAAAGTAGGCCCTCTTAAACTTGCTGGCTAAAAAGCCACCAAGAGAAAAATTAGCACCGAGCTGTCTCAGTAAAACTGATATCACATAATGTCTTAAACAAAGACGTGGGAGAAAAAGAACGGAAAGCCAAAATAGGTGGCTCGCCACCTTCATTGTACCGAGAGAAGAGGAGTTCTATCCGTTAAAACATAAGCCATCTGTTCCAAGCCAGACAACAAGACAAGTACCAGTCCAGAGTTGACGGGCAGAAGAGCCCGAGCAACTCAAAAATATCCTACAGTAGACACCCGTGAGAAACGAGTGTGAGCAAAACCGGAGCCCTCTTGCCAGCCTAACGAGGTCTGGCAACCCAAAAAGAACGGGCCCAAACTGTGCGACCGGCAGGCCACTCAAAGTAAAACAAGAGTAAAAATTTCCATGCCCGGCAGTCGGGCGACGAAGATAAGCAAAAGGCGAAAGTACCAAAAGGCAAAAACTCATTATTAGAAATTACTCCCATTCCCCTGAAGGAACAAAAACACGTGGTCAAAGAGAGTCTGCTCCAAGTGGCCATGTGGCCGACAGACTTAGAGAGTCCGCCCAGTCATAGAGACTCTCATGAAGGTACTTCGCTGCTAAAAAGATCTCGTGATGGTAAAACCACCAAAACCTCTCATGTTCCGTGAGGAAGCGATAGGGAGTGAGAGACCCCCTTATCTTGATGAGAAAAGCCCCCTGTGGAGTTGTCTGCTTGAAACAACACATGTTCCAACCCTTTGTTCTATTGCTTAACACCCAACAGACCACAAAGGGTCCTATAAAAGCTGAGAAGCCTTAGACATCTAATGTGCTCCAGCCCTGCACTCCCAGTTACACCTGGAGTAAAGGACTTCTAACAAGGGCCGCTTGCACAATCTCCAAGAGATCCAAAAACGGCTCAACAAACGTATGACTTAGAAAAAAGATCAGAACCCTGAAGCTCTGAAATACCAAACGAACCATGAAAGAGAACCAAAAGGGAGGCACCCGTGTCTCCCCCCACAAAGAGGGAAACCTAATCCCCCCCAGCCGCTGTGTTAAACACAAAGGCGAAAGAAGAGTGATGCCGAGAACTAACTTCCAGTTGACATAACTGCCACAAGTGTGAAAGAAAGCGTGCTTTTGTGTGCCTACCAACACCCACCGCTAACTTGCCTCAGGGGGAAGAAAGGTGGATATTAGACACAGAACCCTGCCACGAACGCGAGGGTAAGGAGACAAAAGATAAAGTCGAGAACGGCGAGCCTGAAGCCTTTATTTGAAAACAATAAAAAGCCAAGGCCTGCCGTGCGCTTTCCTTCTGCAGTGAGCTTTTAAGATAGAGAAGAATCCCTGTGCATAGAAGCGAACTCACAAAAAGGAACCTTCAAGAAAAGAAGAGATTAAAGTCTCGCCAAAAGAACAAACCTTTTTGAAAGAGACCTACACCCAGGCTAAAAGCAAAGCTACATCCTTCGTATCCGCGTCCTGACGGAAAACAAAAATATCCAGATAGGACGTAACCGCGCACGAACAAGATTTGTTAAAAAGCGGTAAATGTAAAGGAGTGCGGCCATAATGAAACATAGCCAGGAGATCCTTGTTCTGACAGAGAGACAGTCACTCCTAGCTATTAACAACCAGACGGATGTTCGCCAATTCCGGGGAACCCGGTGGCGGTTCCGTAGAAAAAGCAAACGAATCAACTACGTTCTTAAGCTTGGAGTAAACCGAAGCCTACGGATAGCGATCAGCGCGTGACGCGCTGCTTGAGCAGATGACGCAAGCTAAAGCCCCGCCACCGCAGGGGCTAAGCCGAGCGTTGCCCACAAAGGAAGTGGTAACAAAGGAGCCTCAATTGTGAAAAAACAAATTTCACAAGCTCAAACGACCCCAACAGAGAATCCAAGAACACAACGTTCTAAGATTCCCTTAAAAGGCTCAGGTCAGCTGAAAATGCGCAAAACGCGGCAAAGCTGAAGTATGAGCTTCCCCCTGAGATGCCAACAAAGGCAGAGATGGGGGAAAAGCATCGATTGAGTTCGCAAATTGATCCTAAGAAGGAGCAAGACGCGCCAAAAAAGATGGAGGAGAAAAGGCAGATGACAATGCTACCACTAACCCTACAGGGAAAAAGCGCGTAGTAACCTCTGCCATCCATGTAAACAAAGATGGCAGCTTCGCTGAAAGTCAACAAAGAGGCGTCTCCATCTGCCCCAGAAGCTAAGTCTTCCAAATCCTCATCAACCTGTACAGTGGTATTCCAACCATCTACAAAAGGATGAGAGCCGGAACCAATCCCGAAAAAGCAACACTTGCCAAAAGGGAAAGGTTCGGAACAAATTTCCCAAAAGCCGGAACTCCGAAAGGATATTCCATCCACCTGCCTCATACCAGCTGAAAGCCTGGAAAAGGAAGTGGATTTAGCCTGAGTAACAGCAGAGGAACCGCAACAACGGAACCGAAAGCCGAAGACTGATGAGCGCCAACTACCAACACCACAGTGTTAACGGCAGAAGGCTAAACCATCCTTTAATCGGAAGCCACAGCCGCAAAAGCGTTAGCAAAATCGGCCAAGGATCGGCAAAAATCAGAACCAACCGGATGCCTAAACATGCACCAGAAGATCCTATTGTACCTTGAAGCCGCTTAAGCCACCAGTGCCACTGCACTTGACAGCCTAAACGGCAATTTGAATTCAGTGCAACCACCTCCGCGGAAGCACCGTCTTCTGAACAGCCGTCAGGCACTCCCGTGCCATCCGGAAGCTAACCCCCTGCTTGACTGCCATAGTCAAACAAAGAGCCAGCTATACTGTTCCCTTCCTGCCCCCCGGGCGGAAGCGAAAGACGCACACCCGTACCACAATCTAAAGAAGCGGTTGGTTGCGCAAATCTTCCGTTCGCTCTCCAAGGTTCCTAACCGCCACCGACCTGCTGCCAATGCAGTCAGAGCCAGCCTCAGCTTCGGAACTTTCACCCACAAAGCCAGAGCCCGGAGTTACTTTCTCTTGGAGACGCTCTACCCTTTCCCCGGAGAACCCGGGTACTTGGGTAGAAAACATACCTTTAAACTGGTGTGAACCACCGGGAACCGGAACACAGGCCACAAGCGAAGGCGTGGTCCCATCATCCCATTCCGCATGAACATCAGCCTGAGACACAGTAGCAGACGGCGCAGGCGAACGTTGGCAAGAGACGAAACCCCCGTCACACCGGAAGCGAACGCATCTCCGCCCGCGTGGAAGCGAACTCCCCCGCCAAGGAAGAAACCTGTGAACTTAAAGAGAGCAACAATGTCGCCACGTCCGCAGACGCACGACCGGGAAACACATAAACTAAGGCAGCCTAAGCGGGCTTATCCACAGGAGAAACCTTGTCTAAAGGTTTAGCCGTCAAAAACGGAGAAGGAGGCATGACGACCAAAACATCGATATTTTTAGCAAAGACAGTACATGAACCGAAACACAAGCCTGTCCGGAAGCCTTTGCTTTCCCAGGTGTTTACTTTGTCGGTGGAGAACCAGCAGTTACTCGTTTAGACAACTGCCGCTTCTTGGCGTTAACCGCCATGACCAAAAACAACTCACGAAAAATTTTGTAAACAAGAAAATTTCACAAGTTCAATTTAAGGTCAACAACGCCCACAAGTCCGTAGACGAAGTGACAGATGGCTGAACACAGCCAGAGCGTACAAAAACACGACCAGTCCCACTGCTCGCTGAGTATGGAAAGATGCATATGGCGGCGTATGCGCGCGCATACGGAAGTCGGAAGTATGTATTAATATGGCCTTATGGGTATTGGTCACTCTTTTTTTAGAGGGGCTTCCCTTGTTACCAAGGGGATGCGTACAGCGTTACCAGCACTGAACTAGAGTTAATTGCTATATGTGAGTTGGGTAAGATATGTAATTTAATCAGAGTTTTACACATGACAGGACAAGAGGTTCAATATGAAAGTAGACATTAAGTGAAGATACTGACTGGTTCCATGAAACAAAGACAGAAATTCTTCTCAATGTAAGGCAAAACAATCAAATTTACTTCACAACTTACAAGTTTAGATTTCTTCAATGGCTTCAAACATCTCAGTTCTCACACTCACTTCAGGCATGCAACTTGCAAGACTAAATACTTTTTATAAACAACATCCTAGGTGGCAAAGATAATTGTACCTTTGTAGAAACAAACAGAAGATTTAACTGTGGTCAAGCAGTCTGGAATTCATTCCCCTGTATCCAATAAATAACAAAGACGAAACACACAGAAAGTGACTTGAACCAAATAATGCTTGAAAGATGCTATGTCCTTGACACTGCTCTACTCCAACCTGTAACACAGCGCACTGATGTCTTCATGGGTGCAGTCGTCAACTCAAATCTGAATGTTGAAACTCTAAATACTTTCACATGGTACAGTAAAATGTCATCTGCAAAACAGTGCACAAATCTCCATATCACATAGTTAATGTACGCTAACTTAACAACAAAATTTAGCAAGATGTTGAATTTTTTTTTAATATATATATATACCATAACTCACATGCAAAAAGTTTTTCATATACAATAACTCAAACGTACAATAAAAAAATTCTGTTTAATGTCTGGCCAACAGTTAAGAATAATTGATAAAATAACTTACATCACCATCACAAATTTTGTAAACACACGTACATATACTTTAACAGCATGCGAGCAAAGCCTGACCAGTCCCTTTCCCCTAAACAACAAAAAGAACAAACATAAGTGCAACAAAAAATGACTTGTTCTCACAGCTCAAGCTGGTCAGTAAAATAAGTACATTTAATAGCTAACACCATTAACAGTGATCCACACTTTTTCTAAAACCTTGTTGCAGCCTCTGTCTCATACGGCACGTGATCAGTCCAGTGTGATTTACTTAAAAACGGAAAATAATTCATATCATCATTTCATCCAAATCATGGAGTAACCATCATCAAAATCTTAGATCAAAGTTCATTTGTTCACTGAAACACAGAACCCTTTTTCCAAGCTTGAAACAACTGCCCAGAGAAACTTAACCGAGTTGCTTCTCAGAAACAGAACAAGTCACCATATTGCTCAGCAGAGTAATAAACGTCCTCTGTCAGCCGATTCAAAGAATCCCTCAAAGTCCATAAGGTTCAGCCTTCCTTCAAAAACACAAGGGAAGGTATGGATCCCTATTGTTCGAGCTGTCACCGTCTGGTACTACCGAAGCTTTGGCACAGTCTTTGTTTATTCAAAATCACAAACAAGGATGTGTACCCAACTTTTCTCAGCTGTCATGATCTGTTACTACTGAGGCTTTGACAAAGCCTTCCTTCACGCAAAAACCGTGAGCTAGGGGTTTGAAACCTCCTTTATTCAATCGTCACACAATCCATAGAACTACTGAGGCTTGGAGCGAACAAAGCCAGCCATGGGGGGAGGGCCAAAGCTGGCAGCCTGACTAGCTGCAGGCATCGAGGGTGGCGGGGTACTCCCCCTTGAGCTACTCTGTGATCCGGGCCCTCCCATCAAGTGAGGAGGGGGAGTGAAACGTGCCGCCGGACCTTGCATGTGAGGAGGAGGAGGTGGGCCCACACCCATGGATGGTGGGTGAGACGGCAGGCCCTGTGGGTGAGTGGGTGGGCCATGTGGGTGCGGCATAGGAGGGTAGGCGTGGCCAGAGTGGGTTGGGTAGGACGGTTTGCCGCCAGGGTACGGGGCCATGGACTTGGGTGGGGGTCCTGCTGACGGTGGCATGATGGGTTTGGGGGTTATGCCATCAGGGCCTGGCATGATAGGAGTGATGCCCAGTGGTGAGTAGATCTCCTTCAGGATCAGCAGTACTGTGTCTTCTGATGTCCTGTGACATATGACGGAAAGAGTAGAAACCCACACACAAACACATAAAGACATGCACGCACACACACACACACACACACACACACACACACACACACACACACACACACACACACACAAGGCATGGGAATTGAAAAAAGTAAAAAAGGCTGAAAATCTGTAGTAATAGCAAAGTCGACGGCGCGAAACGCCTAGCCTTACTAGGGAATTTTTGTTTCTCCAAAGAACCCAAATGGTGCAATTTGGTGTCATCTGAGCTCCAAGTTTGCCATTAAATTCAGTTTTTAGAACCATTTTTGCCTCCACCATTTATTTTTTTGGCGGACACTTTTGCTTTTCGGCGAAGCAAAAAAATATTTCGGCGGAAATTTGCCTTTCGGCGGACAATTCCCATGCCTGACACACACACACACACACACACACACACACACACACATACACACAGAAGTACACGAGGAAGAAAACACACCATTAAAATAAGCTAGTACACACACGTCCACACATAAGCAACTAACCACACAAACATACACACACGACTCCATCCATTCACATACTCAATGCCATTTTGAGCAAATTTCTCTTATTCATTTTATTTTAATGGTAACAACATAAGAGTGAGAATCAACAAGAAGAGCAAACGCTCGATCGAGTCACTTTCGCAGTTCTGAATATTATATGAGGCATCAGATGGACAGGAAGAAATTGCTATTCACAACACAATGAGTCACGTTCACATAAAATTTGAGCCCGGTCACTTTTATAGTTTCCGAGAAAAGCCCAACGTTAAGTTGTGTGTTGCCGAACAGAAAAGGCTAGTTATCTCCCTTGTTTTTCTGATAACGTTCGTAAAAGGCTACAGATGTAAATACTTTGATGTAAAGAATAATCCTACAAAGTTTCAATCACATCCGATGAACTTTGTCAAAGATATAAAATGTCTAATTTTTCCTTTGACGCTGACCTGTGACCTTGAAAAAGGTCAAAGGTCAACGAAACCATCGTTAAAGTGTAGAGGTCATTGGAGGTCACGACTAAACAAAATATGAGCCCGATCGCTTTGATAGTTTCCGAGAAAAGTCCAACGTTAAGGTGGTGTCTACGGACGGCCGGCCGGCCGGCCGGATGGCCGGCCGGACAGATTAACACTGACCGATTACATAGAGTCACTTTTTCTCAAGTGACTCAAAAATGAAAGATCAAAACTCGCCCCATTTAAATGCAAGTTGTCATGTCAGCCAAAGCACAAAGAATCCTTACCAGTAGCAGCCATGACTGGTCAAGGCAAAGAGATAGTCGTTAAAGCTTTCGATGGGTTTCTCCTGTAGCACGTAGTCCACACGCCGGCCTTCGTTCAGCTGACCCATGGGGATTTCCTCATCATGTGACGAGCATATAGCTGTGCAGAGGAAACAGAATTTCAGGAAATTACTACACAATTGTCATAATCAATTACTTGAACATGTTGGAAATCAGATCCCTTCCTTATCTTCGGCAGAAGAAAAGGGGTACAAACAATTAGCCTCCTGATAGCTAGCAGAACTTTGGACTGATCTCACTCTCAGCTACTTTTATGTGGCATACAGCAGTTATACCATGAAACTATTTTTGTAAATCAATATTCAGGTTATCGGCAGTCTTAGCACTGCTTCTTTTAAGTGCATCCATCCGCTTCAAAATCTTTCCAAAATCTTAGAAAACAAGGTCTTACAAGGCAGAAATACATTTTAACAGTACATATTAACAGAAACAAGGCGGCACGTTTCACTCCCCCTCTTCACTTAATGGGAGGGCCCAGGTCACAGAGTAGCTACAACAAAATAAGAATCCCAAAATGAAGGTGAATTATGAGCGGAAAATTTGAGAGAAAAAGGCCCTGACGATGACAGAAGTCTTAGAGCAGAAGCTCTTGCAACAGATCTATTATCATTTCTTTTACAGCAGAAAAAACGATGAATTTTTTGTTGGAGGATGAAAGTTGCTTGTTCATTTCAATGGTTGTTATTCTCTCAGGTGCCAGGTTAATAGTTCCGAATAACTCTCACTTACTCCATTACACCTGTTGTATGCATTTAGACCGCTTACTTCCCTTGGTTTATCAGATCATTTGACAGCAGAACTCACAGGCAGTGTCTGATTTGTCGAAGTCTTGATGTTGCGCCATCTCAGCCATGACGGAGTCCACTTGCTGGTCCACCTCCTTCTCCAGGCCCTGATTGCCGTCTGCACCCTCTGTACCGTCTGAGCGGTGGGCGCGGGCAAAGTCATTGAGCGTGTTCCACGTACTGCGGATGGAGTCCACAATCTTCTGCTTTATGTCTGTGCCCATGCGTGATATGCTCTCCTTCAGTTCTGCAAGAAAGCAATTGTTCCACAGAAGCATTACTGTTTTGTTTGGTCAGTTTGATTCTTTGTAGTTTTTCATCAATTAAACCCCATGCTCCCCAGAGCGCCCGCTCAAGAACTCCATATGCAGATTCTGGAAACTCATGCTACCTAAACAATGTTACCTCAGACGCAAACCTATTTCTGTTTCTATCAGCTTCTTGCAAGGTTGAAGCATTTATTGTTATTTCAAAAAACTCGCAGTGGTTACTTTGCTACCAGGTTTTCAAGTTTTAAACATTGCACTTCCTTTTCCTGGTCAGATCATCTGCAAATACACATATGCGATTATTTGTATTTCTGAATGCGATGTGTGCCTCTTCACTATTCAATTGTTAATACTGAAAGGATGAGAAGCAGAAAAGGTGGAGCTTGAAATATGAAACTGATTGCAAGGCTTAGACCAAATATTCGTCACTGGTCAAACTACCGATCAGTCTGGCTGTAAATCAGTCAGTTACCCACTAAGATTCTGATACGCTGGTCAAAAACGGTGCAGATCAACCAACAGACTTTAAAAGGGGCCCATTGATCTTATGTTGGATCAGTAATAAATTATTACCTTTTTGTGATGATTCCCTACGATTCAAACCTCAAAAATTATAGAACGTGATAATAAGCGGTCTGCTTGTTATCGTTCCAAATGTTGTTTTTGTTAAACGATTGTACATATCAAAATGAATAAAACACGCTAAAAACCAAAAATCCTATTCACTGTGCACGTACCTAGATGCAGCCTCTTCCTGCCCTTGTAGTGCGGCACTAACACTGGCTTGATGGTGGAGGTGGAGGGGTTGATCAGTGGCTCTATTCGGTACGCCTGCATCACAAAACACACACACTTATTACAGGGATATATCTCACAAAATACAATGGAAACACCACAACAGAGGTTATGCACTGAGCAACATGCACTAAGTATCATCTCACATGATGTGATGAAGTAGAATATTTTTACTTTATAATATCACTCACAAACTGGGCCTCAGTATTTTGACAGAGAAGACTCCATTTCATAACCTGCACACTTCAGTGACTTGTTGTTAACGTGAAGGTACACAACACTTCATTAACAGTTGATTCTCCCACAGCCAAAGGAATGTGGAGGTTAAAATTCACTCCTCTCTGTTAACTTCAAGGTCCTTTGTAAGTTAACTTGGCTGACACCAAATTCTTATCTATCCATGATCCCCCTTCGCATAAGGATCTCAATTATCCAGGCCATTAATCTTTCAAAGTAAAACTTTCTATACCTTCTGGGTTGCTTCATAAAACAGACTTTGTTTGTTTGCTTAACGCCCAGTCCACCACGAAGGGTGATATCAGGGCGGTGCTGCTTTGACATTTAACGTGCGCCACACACAAGACAGAAGTCGCAGCACAGGCTTCATGTCTCACCCAGTCACATTATTCTGACACCGGACCAACCAGTCCTAGCACTAACCCCATAATGCCAGACGCCAGGCGGAGCAGCCACTAGATTGCCAATTTTAAAGTCTTAGGTATAACCCGGCCGGGGTTTGAACCCACGACCTACCGCTCACTGGGTGGACGCCTTACCACTAGGCCACCGAAAAAACAGAGTTAACTGTATACTACCTACTGAAATAAATCACAGTACAGAAATTGCTGACTACTTACCACAGGATCAAACTGTGACAGCAACCAATATCAGCACATGAAACAATACAAAAAGACATACATTATAACTAATACCATACATTACTGAACCTGTCTGATGTCTCAATTGCTATATAAAGAAAATAAAGATCTTTCATCACACAATAAGCTCATAAACTTTTTTAACATGTCAACTGTTATCAACATGAAATAATCAGCCAACTCACATGTTTAAGTTGTGATTTACTCTTCTGAAAACTTGGTTTAAACAATGTTTTATTTCTGTTTACATATTCATAAAATGTACAAAAATGTATAACTATTAAAACAACAACAAGCCTACAGCTTCTGCTGGTAAACGTAATTGGTTCTGATTGAAAAGTCAGTGTTTTTTTCTTCTGTTCTTTAAAGCTCTCAGCGTTCTCGCATTTGAATTTTTACAATTGTTTCTACAATACCCATGCCATGGAAATGTTACTTTACAGGAGTCTACCACTGAGTAAACTAACTGTAAACAGAATAGTGAATATTTACTAATATCCCTGTAACTTACCGGATGAAAGATGTTCAGGAAACGAGAACAGGTGGGGAGACTGAAGTTTTCTCCCATCTGCTGCACTCCCCTGACGGACAGAAACACTCCGATGGGGGAACCCAACGCGAACAAACACGTGGGCTCGAACTCCAGCTGTGGGTAGCGTACAAAGGGTTGACCGGTACCCGCCAGGCCACAGATGTACTCCACTGAGATGCTGGACTGTGTTTTTCTGGTGAAGAAATGAAACCGGCCGGGTGAGTACATATGATGATTAAAGAAGGCTGGTTTCATGACACATTTGTTGGAGATGAATGTTTTGATGAACATGAGACTCTACAGGACTGTGGGAATATCTCAAGAATGGGATGGAGCACAGAAAGAGAGAGAGAGAGAGAGAGAGAGAGAGAGAGAGAGAGAGAGAGAGAGAGAGAGAGAGAGACAGAGACAGAGACAGAGACAGAGAGACAGAGACAGACAGACAGACAAAGACAGACAGAGAGAGACAGACAAAGACAGAGAGAGACAAAGACAGACAGAGAGAGACAGACAGACAGAGAGAGACAGACAGACAGAGACAGAGAGAGACAGACAGACAGAGACAGACAGACAAAAAGAGACAGACAAAAAGACAGAGAGACAGACAAAAAGACAGAGAGACAGACAAAAAGACAGAGAGACAGACAAAAAGACTGAGAGACAGACAAAAAGACTGAGAGACAGACAAAAAGACAGAGAGAGACAGACAGACAGAGAGAGACAGACAGACAGAGAGAGACAGACAGACACAGACAGACAGACAAAGACAGACAGAGAGAGACAGACAAAGACAGACAGAGAGAGACAAAGACAGACAGACAGAGAGAGACAGACAGACAGAGAGAGACAGACAGACAGAGAGAGACAGACAGACAGACAGAGAGAGACAGACAAAGACAGACAGAGAGAGACAGACAGACAGAGAGAGACAGAAAGAGACAGACAAAGACAGACAGAGAGAGACAGACAGACAGAGACAGACAGAGAGAGACAAAGACAGGCAGAGAGAGAGACAGACAGACAAAGACAGACAGAGACAGACAGACAGAGAGAGACAGACAAAGACAGACAGACAGAGAGAGACAGACAAAGACAGACAGACAGAGACAGACAAAGACAGACAGAGAGAGACAGACAGACAGAGACAGACAGACAGACAGAGAGAGACAGACAAAGACAGACAGAGAGAGACAGACAGACAGAGACAGACAAAGACAGACAGACAGAGAGAGACAGACAGAGAGAGACAGAAACAGACATGCAGACAGACAATGAGAGACAGACAGACAGACACAGTCAAAGATAGACAGATAGACAGACAGACAGACAGAGACAGACAGAGACAGACAGACAGAGAGAGACAGACAGAGAGAGACAAAGACAGACAGAGAGAGAGAGACAGACAAAGACAGACAGAGAGAGACAGACAGAGAGAGACAAAGACAGACAGAGAGAGAGACAGACAGAGAGAGAGAGACAGACAAAGACAGACAGACAGACAAACACAGACAGACAGAGACAGACAGAGAGAGACAGACAAAGACAGACAGACAAAGACAGACAGACAGAGACAGACAGACAGACAGAGAGAGACAGACAAAGACAGACAGAGAGAGAGAGACAGACAAAGACAGACAGACAAAGAGAGACAGACAAAGACAGACAGACAGAGAGAGACAGACAAAGACAGACAGACAGAGAGAGACAGACAAAGACAGACAGACAGAGACAGAGAGACAGAGAGAGACAGACAGAGACAGACAAAGACAGACAGAGAGAGACAAAGACAGACAGAGAGAGACAGACAGACAGACAGACAGAGAGAGACAGACAAAGACAGACAGACAAAGACAGACAGAGACAGACAGACAGACAGAGAGAGACAGACAAAGACAGACAGACAAAGACAGACAGAGAGAGAGACAGACAGAGAGAGACAGACAAAGACAGACAGACAGAGAGAGACAGACAGACAGACAGAGACAGACAGACAGACAGAGACAGACAGACAGAGAGAGACAGACAGACAGACAGACAGACAGACAGACAAAGACAGAGAAAGACAGAGAGACAGACAGAGACAGACAGACAGACAAAGACAGACAGAGACAGACAGACAAAGAGAGACAGACAAAGACAGACAGAGAGACAGAGACAGACAGATACAGAGAGACAGACAAAGACAGAAAGACAGATACAGAGAGACAGACAAAGACAGACAGAAAGACAGACAGATACAGAGAGACAGACAAAGACAGACAGAAAGACAGACAGATACAGAGAGACAGACAGAGAGAGACAGACAGACAGAGACAGACAGACAGACAGAGACAAAGACAGAGACAGACAGACAGACAAACACAGACAGACAGAGACAGACAGAGAGAGACAGACAAAGACAGACAGACAAAGACAGACAGACAGACAAACAGAGAGACAGACAAAGACAGACACACGGAGGGAGAGAGGGATAGACAGACACAGACAGACAGACAGACACAGGGAGAGAGAGGGATAGACAGACACAGACAGACAGACTGGGACAGATCCAGGCGTTGAAAGAGACAAAAGGGCAGAGACAGAGACAGGCAGAGACTGTGTGCAGTGTGCGCATCTGAGTGAGTGACAGAGAGAGAAAGAGGGCACATGTGTGTTGTGCGTGTGTATGCGAAGGCTTGTGTGTGCATGCATGTGTGCATTCATGTGCCTGTATGTGTGCATACTTTCACACACAATGTCTACAGCTTTCACTCACTTTTGAGAGGCGACAGACTGCTGACTCTCTGTTTTCTTCCTCTCCAGTTTCATCTTCTTTTCAAGCTCCTTCCGTATTTTCTTTTCCAGATCTTTATATGTCTTTTTCTCCTGTCAACAAAATGCAGACCAGCATATTCACTACACATACCTGTAATCTGCTCAGTATGTTTAAGTGAACTCTAATACATTGAAATAATAATTACATGCATTGCCAACCGCCAACATGCATTGACTGTACACAAACCATGCATTTCACACAAATCATGATCAAATCTGAACTCCACTCTAAGTTTTTCAGTTATCCCATCTTAAAGAAACATACCAGACCAAATACTACACACCCACACTTACAAACTGTAAATATAATGGAGGTAAAATCTTGCCCCCAAAATAGAAGTTTTAAAACACTAACAAACAACAATCATACATGTGAATGATTGCTCATGCACGTAGTTAGTTATCCTTGTTTTCGATGGATAAGACCTGTCCCCAATCACACTCCTCTCCCTGCCCTGTTTCAACAGCCCCCATCCTTCTCCAGCAAGAAAATAAAAATAAAAAATAAAAATAAATCAAACAAATCTGAGCATATGATTTTGCAAATACGTAGGCAGACTGTTTACTGACCTTGTTGCCTTTTTCCTCCTGCAGAAGGAGTTGTAGCTTTTTGCGTGGTCCCATGGGCAGACCCAGATCCTTGAGATCCTGCTCACTGCACATTGACTGCAACACAACAATGGTCACATTATAATCATGTTTAAGTAAGGGGTGCATAGCTGGCAGGGTACGGCTCATGCTACCCATACTCTTCTAAGAATGAAGTCATCTGCATAATTGTGGACAGATATGGGCATAGCCAGCCAGCAAGCATTTAGGTATAGGTAAAAACAGAAACATATACACACAAGCTTTGCTTGCAGTATTTCACCAGAGATTACCTCAAAGAGAGATCTCTCACTTTCGCTTTAGCTTTACTGTGCAATTGGAAACCAAAAAATGTCCTTTTGGATAACCCAAGGGATATCAAATCAATGAAAATATGATATTAGAAATTGTTACACAGGGGTCTTGACCAGATAGGGCCTGGCATCACATACTTCCAGCACATCCATTTTTTTCACACTGGCACCATGTAACTGAGCAGGCTGATGACGCTTTCTCAATGATATGAATTATAAGGTGTTTGAGATGGCTTAACTATTGGTAGAATGACCCGTCTCTCTTCTATAATCTATCTCTGGTTTCACCATCTGGGCTTCACAAGCACAGAGCAAGCTTGTTATGGCATGCACAGTTAAGTCCCCTTTTAAATTCTTCTACCACACCTCAACAATTCAATGAAACACATCTTTTCCACGGAAAAGATCTCTTGCCACATAATCTTGAACCATATTTAAAGCAAAAAAGAGCAGAACCACACGGAACCTACCAAAGACTCCAGGTCAATCTGTTCCTGATGAAAGATGGCGACCTTTTCTTTCAGACCTACTTTCTCCAGCAACCCCTCCAGTGTCAACTCTTTTTCCGCCTCCTCTTCAGCTTGTTCATCTTCTTGCTCCGCCTCTGTTGGTGTATCATTCTGTAACAATTGATGGCTAGATGTGAAATTTATGCCAGCAAACAAATGCATACCCTGAGCACTAGCTAATTTAATCAATGCCTGAAACTGCCACTGAAGCTACAATACTGAACAGAAATGAGTCTATACAGCTACTACTGACCTTGCTTTCTCATAGTTTCTGTTCATAACCTCTGTAAATTTACCTACATTTCAATACTCCTTCCTTTTTAAGACCTGATTTTATTCAGATTTTGGAAGTCTTGAAAGGGCCGGGTTCCACTGTATAAAGGACAAACAAGAAAGGCAAATGCCTACAAGACTGGCTACAACACTTGTCCACCAGCCAACCCTTTTGGCCGAATCTTAACACAAGTAGCCAGCTCACCAGAGACGCCTCACTGACACTGTCGTCAAACGAGTCAGCAGCGCCGTTCAGACCGTTCATATCCAGGGGCTCGCCTGATGTCTGGTTCATCAGCAGGTCAAACAGGATGGAAGCACCTGCAACAAACAAGCCATTATCACAAATCCATTGTATAATTGATTGTATGGTGATATGCCAGTATGTCTCACAAACACATATTTCAACAGCACATACATGTTCAAAGAAGACAATAAACGAAACAAAGCCAGAGGTATTGTACATTAAAATGTCTGTGTCCATTGCAAGTCAAACACTTAAGCAAAATTTTATAACAAGAGTTTCTGTGGTGTAAAGGTTATTGTGTTCTGTCACTTGTCAGCCAAGGAAACAGTCAACCAAGCTTCAGCACAGATGCTGAGACATCGCCAGTGCTTATGCAGAGAAATGTTGAGAAAGAATGTAATGCTCAGATAACATACCATCTAATAGAAAGGGGGTCCTTGTTGTTCAGAACTATCCCAATACCACCCTCCCCCCTCTCCCCCAGCCCTCCTACTTTCTCACCTGAACAATTAATACAAGTAACACCTATTTCATGAATAGGTGCACTCTTCAACCAGTCAATGTTTACAGAGACTACTACTAAAGGTTTCGCTGGACTATCTGGATCAAGGCTTACCAAGACTATGACCAGCAACAGAGACCTCCCCACTGAAGGTAGGGTTGCGAGCCAGAAAAGTCTGGAACAGTCTGTTCATCTCTCGGCCCACTGTGTCACATATGATCTGAAACAAAATGGATTTGGATGTTACGTAAATGTTTAAACTTCAGAGAAGGAAAAACAGAGCATTGCAGAAATTCATGTAAGATGATGTGTGTTCCTGTGCATGCATGCTATTGTAGGGATAAGCATGAATGTGGACAGTTTGTCACATTGTCTAATTTAGTTCAAGTTACCAAGGTTACTAATATAAATTGTGTTTTTTGTTTTATGTTTTAAATGGTAGGATGCAAAGAAAACAGACCAAAATTGATGCTGTTTAAAATGATGGACGTGGTTCTATAGGACATCCTGATATTAACCAGTATGTGATAATAAGCAGCTTTCTTTGATACAAGACTAAAATGACTTAACAGAACATTAACCAGCCTGCCGTACTAGCATTGCCAGTTAATTACAATAAGTTGTCATGGTTGTGGAATTTTGGCATAACTCGATTCTTGGCAATTTTGATGTTTTTGTGTTTTAGACTAAGTAAATCGTTCTCCCCGAGAAATATTCTCTTCAATATCATTGACAATACAAGATTTAACATTCTTTTATCTTACTATCCATACCAGGAATGAATATAAACACTACAGTGGAACCCCCCTTTTAAGACCCCCAATGTAAGACTCCCTCCTTTTTAAGACCTTGCTATTTCAGATTCTCTGTTCATAACCTCTGTAAATGTACCCCCATTTTAAGACTCCCTCCTTTTTAAGACCTGATTTTCTCACATTTGTGAAGGTCTTAAAAGGGGGTTCCACTGTATTTCACAATACAAATAATCAGTTTCGTCTTTCTCCTGAATAGCTGGGTAAAACGAGTTACGCCAAAATTCCATGACAACGTCGAAGTGTCTTTCTAAGTACTGTGCTCACCTGGCAGTAAGCTGGACTGGTGTAAAAGAGGATGTCCAGCAAGGTGTCATTCACAAAGTCACGTAGCTTCTTCGTGCTGGGCAGTGTGATGGACTTCATGCGACTGCAACAATGCAAGGAGAAGCATAAACATTCACTTGGACATTTAAATCAACCCATACTCCTGTTTTTAGCCTTTTTTAGGACTGAAAGAACTACAACCCATACTTTTAGCATCAGAGACCTGTTGCGTAAACTTATGGACAGTGTAATTTTGTAAAGAAAAGTTCTTTTGTAACAGTGCGAAACTGTAACCAACCCCTAAATGTCACGTCTAAAGCCGTAATTGGCTCCTGTGACAAACCCACGAACACCACCTGCAGTGCCAGTGGGAATTAAGATTCAGATTCAGAAAGATAGAGAGGCAGCCACAGAGCCAGCCAGCCAGAAGACACTGCCAGCCCAACACATAAGTATTTGTTTTCAAAGATGTGCACAGATATGAGCAGACCAAAAGATATTAATTGACTTACGGACAGACTGAAGACACTGGCAGAGAGACAGACAAACTGGTGGAATACAGAGACAGGCAGTCAACACATGCCAGCCCGATACACTATAACACACAGACACAAACTAACACATAGATCAGAGCAGTATATTGCGGTACACAAAGTTCTTACTTGTCAACGCCCGTGGCCTCAGAGTGCACGGCCATGTGCCAGTGAACAGGCAAGAACTCCACTCTGTGTATATGTCTACTGTTGACATACGGCCCAAAGTGACTCTTGATCAGGCCATTACTAATGGATCTGAAGTCATCCACTGAAACACAGAAAAAACCCACAATTAATAGCTGAGAGGAGGGACAAGTCAGCAGCAGCAGCAACAATAATATTACAGTTTTACATCTAAAAGTAAAACCTCTGTTTTAGAACCTCAATTTTTTTTTTTAATCGGGTCTTATAAAGTAAAGAGTCCAGGCTATAATGCAGGTAAGGTAAGAGACCTAATGACAAGAACATCTTGGAAAGCAAGGTCTAAAACTAGAGGGGGTCTATGTAATAAAAATTAAAAAAAAAAGGTATTCCAATAACCATATTTGTTTGATCACAGGAGAGTGCGCATACTGTCTACATGCCATAGGGGTGGGGATGTAGCTCCGTCGGTAGCGCGCTGGATTTGTATCCAGTTGGCCGCTGTCAGCGTGAGTTCGTCCCCACGTTCGGCGAGAGATTTATTTCTCAGAGTCAACTTTGTGTGCAGACTCTCCTCGGTGTCCGAACACCCCCGTGTGTACACGCAAGCACAAGACCAAGTGCGCACTAAAAAAGATCCTGTAATCCATGTCAGAGTTCGGTGGGTTATAGAAACACAAAAATACCCAGCATGCTTCCTCCGAAAAACGGAGTATGGCTGCCTAAATGGCGGGGTAAAAAACGGTCATACACGTAAAATTCCACTCGTGCAAAAACACGAGTGTACGTGGGAGTTTCAGCCCACGAACGCAGAAGAAGAAGAAGAAGTCTACATGCCACTGGTTTCTTCTTGAACATATGAAGTTCTTCCTTCAGTTCACTTTAATTCAGACTTGCATCTATAATGAAATGAAATTAAATGAAATAGGTCTGTCTGTGCAGTTATGAAATGTATTTTACCTCCAACCCATTCGTACTTTCTTTAGCATGTTAGAAAGTAAATTACTTTTTATCACATCAGAAAAAGGCAAATTTAAGGCTTTTAACTCCATTACTTACCACACTCCACTATATTGCGGAATCGCACGTCACACATGTCTCCGATACCGTGCAGTACGAACACCAAGTGGTCTACTTCTGACGACTCACCTGCAAATTATTACAAACATCTCAAGTCAAACATTCATAAAATCTGAAGCATAACAAATTTTCATTTTTCACAAAACCATTCTCAATCATACATACAGACAGACAAACAGACCGACTGGCAAACATAACACATATGGAGAGAGAGAGGTGCGGGAAGGTGAAATAGGGGGATGAGACAGACAGGGAGACAGACACAATTAACAAACACAGATGATCACATGTATCCCTACCATCTTCCGTTGTTCCAAAATCTTCCACACCTCGTTTGACCACACGTGGACGCATCTGATCACCCTGCAAAAATTTAAAAACAAGAACAACGTTGTAGTCTATGTCAGAGCCTGTGAAATGAAGTTAATCAACAAAACCATTGAACTAAAAGCACACAATTAACAGGTACAATGTAGTAGCTTCCATCAAAATTACAATAGTAAGCCAAGGTGCTGGTTCGAGTGGTTTGAATACTTCCCAAAGTTGTAATCTCAGCTGGAACTAAAACAACTGGAGCTGTACTAAGCTTCAAAGTCAAACAACAAGCGTTTTTTTGTCTTGGCTCTAGTTTTAGTACCACAATGATGTAGGATGCTTATAACTATTCCTATCACAGACACTCAGAAGACAGAGCCTGTTCGCAAAATATTACAATCTTCTTTAAACACCAATGTAGTACATCACACGTATCGATCAGCATGTGGGTTGTGAGGAGTTGAACCCCGATTCATCATCAATGCCTTTCAAATGATGTTAAAAACAGAATCCCAAGCAAGATGAGAGTTAATGTTTTAGTGAAAGTACTACAACTGAATGTAGTGCCATCACAAGTAGTTATCAACAGTGCAACTAATCGTGTAAAGGCATCTGATAAGACAATTTCTACCATTAATCATCCCTGAGCTCTCTAAAAAACAACAAAATCAACAACTCAGTGTACACGCTTTCATCAACATCACGATCTACATGTATTATGAACAAACAGATGAGCTTCTGAATGAATTCTACCAATGAACAATTCACAAGTACTGTGCATTGAGCAAATAGAACAATACTGAGAAGAACAAACAAACATTTACTATAAATGTACGGAGTAAAGGTTGCAGCCACATACAACAGTATATCAGCAAAAATTACTAAAAATAGGCGAGGGAGAAGACACAGCAAAGGAAATGAAAACAACGGTGGACTTTTCATTTAATGATTTATACAAAAAGCTTCAGGCACAATGACATGAATGTTACTTACAACACAAATATCAAAGCATGCCCTATATTGCATTTCATACGAGCACATATACTTACAATAAGAGCAACAAGCAACTTTGTAACCCTCCCCCCCCCCCCCCCCCCCTCCATTAGAGTATAACTACATTCAAGCAACAAAATGCTCCCACTATTTTCACATCCCTAACTCATACATATGTGACATGACTAGGTATTTGAAATTCTAGTGCTACTTTCAGAAACATTCTCTTTACAGAAATGTGAGCCTTCTGCATCTCCATCCCTTTTGAAAATAAGATGACACTTTTTTTGCATTCTACAGTAAAACCTGTCTCTAACGGACACCCTTGGGGAATGGTAATAGTGTCCCTATTAGACAGGTGTCCCTTCTTCACAGGTGGAGGGGCCGGGGCAATATTTTACAAAGAGCACGTAAAATGAACAAGACACTTTTTGTCAGTCCTGTAGTATGTATTTATTGGATTGAACATGAGACTCACTGAAAATGTGAGTAAACAAATGACACATGTAGCAAACAACAACAACAACAACATCCCCCCCCCCCCCCCCCCCCACCTACTCCGTTCCCTACACACACTGTGCATTCAAACTTACGCAAGTCGGACGTCACAAAGCTAAAAATAGCTGACTCTTCATCAGTCATTCAACGGGAAATTCCGCAGTGTGTCTCGACCAAATTGGGTCAGCTCTTGTTTCATTCAGTTTTTCTAGTCTCAGCATAAATGCATGGAACAAAAATTTAGCTGTGTTAACTATTGTTTCCTTCGAACGATTGCTTACAAAGAGAGAGAGATCATCACGTCTTCTTTTTCCGATTTGATCCTCGCGATCTGTGTTTTACCACATCCCATCTCCTTCGCCACATCTCGGCATGATTGGCCGCTATCTAGTTTTTTCAAGGCAGCGACACGCTGCTCTAAAGTCAACGCTTTTCTTTTTCCTGCTGGAGATTCCATTTTCAAACACAGTAGTCTACTGTTGCTTTTGGTTGTGACTGTATCCACAATGCGGAAAAGCGAAAGTGAGCGAAGCGAAAGTGAGTGAGCGAAAGTGGGTCTCCATCTAAACAAGCCACTGATTGGTCAGAAAAGGGACAGGACAACCAATCAACAACCATTTGTGCTACGGCTACGGCTGCCGAGCACTGTCTGCATAACAGTCGAGTTTTCGAAGTTGCGTTTTTATGTACGTTGTGTCCGTTTGTGACAGTGTTTATACTTCCTACGGTCCGAAAAATCGTGTCCGCGTCCGTAAGTGGCAGGTGTCCGCCCGTTAAAGGTTAGTTATTGTTGAAATCGTGTTCGTGCCATGATTAACTGTCCGTATGTAGCAGGTGGCCGTTACAATAAGGGTCCGCTAGACTCAGGTTTTACTGTAAAAGACAACAGCTGCAGGGCTGGTCATAATAACGCTTTCAGCTAGATACACTCCTCCTCTCCCACTATTGATATTGAACTTGAAAAAATCCTAGGAAACATGGGGTTGCCAGATAGCTCAGATACGTAAGCCAGTGAACCACTGGTACGTCTGCGATTTAAAGCTACAGGTGGCCTCAGGTTGTTGTGCATCGTCTTCATGCGAAGAATAGAACCTTTTTTCATGAAACATTTTGTCAGGACTATGACGATTATTGATAGTATGACATGTACTGTCTGGGCCTGAGAACAAAATGGAACATGGACCAGCAGCATGCAAAAGATGGAGCAGAAAAACACAGCACAGCAATACCATGCTGTGCTCACCCCTGCCACTGGAGAGTATACGCTCTAGCAAAGACACACACAAAGCAAGCCTGTTGTAGGTCACATCATACCGTATCAAAGTGCAAACTGTGTTTGATATTTGACATCCTTTTAGTTTTAACTTCACAATCAACATAAATAAAAGTACTCTTTTCTCCAGCAAAAAAACTTCAATTCTGATTTTGTATTCAAGAGGGCAATGGCATCTGTTATGAACTTGTGTGTACAACTAAAAGTGCATCTGAAAATGCGTGCATGTTATTTGTGCTTGTCAAGTGTTCACAAATTATACACATGTGATTCAGACCATAATGACACCAAATTAACCAAGCCAAAACTCTTGTTGTTAGGTAAGTTTAAGTTTTGATTATAATTGTTCTCTTGGTTGAAAATTTACAAGTTCGTCAAGTATGCTTATGGTAATACATGTAGTGGTTTTAATGACTGTGACATTGCATAAATAATGTCACTGTAAGCTTGAACTGAAGCCGGGGCTGCATACAATAATAATATTCTGGTCAATCATAAAACAGATAATCTAACTTTCAATTGTGAGTGCAGGATGATATATGTGCCCCACAAAACTGTTCTGGCTTCACACCATAAACAGCATGATGGTTTCTACAATGTACAACACTCAGATCACAGTGAAAAAAATTACACCTAGCATAAAAAATACTAGCAATATACTGAGACTGATGAGATACAGAACATGACAATTGACACCTCTGTAGACAACTGGAATGTTGAAAAGGGGAACTCACCTGTGCATTTACCTACAAAGTATAAACAATTGATATAAACACTGTATTAAACTCATACCATACCGCTATACTGCCACATTGAGGGAACAAGCTAATTCGCGATTGTGTCCTCAGCGTAGTTTTGATTAGGGATAAAATGCAATAGTCACAAGATGTTGCTTTGAATACAGTGAGATAGTGTGTGTGTGTGTGTGTGTGTGTGTGTGTGTGTGTGTGTGTGTGTGCATGTGTGTCAGTGAGATAGTGTGTGTGTGTGTGTGTGTGTGTGTGTGTGTGAGTGTGAGTGTGTGTGTGTGTGTGTGTGTGTGAGTGTGTGTGTGCATGTGTGTGTATGTGTGTGAGAGAGACAGTGTATGTGTGTGTGTGTGTGTGTGTGTGTGAGTGAGTGTGTGTGTGCATGTGTGTGTGTGTGTGTTGGAGAGAGACAGTGTATGTGTGTGTAAGTGTGTGTGAATGCATGCCGTGTGCATTCATTGTAGTATGGACAGATGATTATACCCTGAACCAAAGAGAAGGATAACGGGTACATTTAACTGGTGACATTTCCCATGCATGAAAAGAATTAACTACATCTATTTCTAAGTTTTTACATGAAATGGCAAAGGGTCAATGCATGCCTCTTACAGCACAATACTCCATCGCACTATTACAGTCAAGCTACAGGGCAATATTGAGACGTGAATTACAAAATTTACGATGTCAAAAGAATCAGTGATCCCAGTTAAAAGCATTAGTGAAACACAACAAGTAATTATGCAAGTTTGGTCCTTGTTCGCATATTTTGAAAATAAAAACGATATCAATATAAGATGTTTGATGGGTTGTTGACAGACCAGCTTTTTTGTCGGTCCGAGGGGGAGCATATCGTCTAAACAAAAATCGATATGCCCCCCGAGGACCGACAAAAAAGCTGGTCTGACAACAAACCACCAAACATCGTTTTTGTCATCATTTTGGTAGTGAGAAAATAAGTGCACAATCAACACAGGGAGCCATGCTTTGAAACACGAGTTCCGTTTTGATAACCACACGAGTTCCGTTTTGATTACCACTGGCAATCAAAGCTGGCGTGTGAAAGCAACTTTCTGTGTTTTTGAGTTCATAAAATGTTGGGATGAATATGTCAGGTTTGAGGATGCACAGTTCTGTAGGTTCATCTCGGAATTCCACCCCCTTGGCTTTCAGTTGTAAATATTAACCTTAGTGATCGAATGTGGAAGCTACGTTGGGTCAAATTTGCGTCGTGCAGCGAAGGAAAGAATCGCGATCTTGTTTCCGACTCGGTGCCTCTTTGTTTTTCATTAGACCTGTCATTCTGCTTGCTCGGCTTTGTTAGATGTTTGCATATCTTGTTGCTATTTTCTTTGCTTTTATTATTATTTCTTATTTGCGCTTCGTTTATCAATACAATGTCTTGTGCACGGGTCAAAATTTGTGTGACAGGGGTCAATTGGTTTGACTTGAACTTGACGTTCGTTTTTTCTCCGAACGTCTGTGTATCGAAACACAGATACACGCACTCCATGACTTTGTAAGAAGACAAAACATATCGCTAGGTTTCATTTGTTTGTGATGAATTTATGACCTTTCATGAAGTAGTTTTGTTTTTTGTTTACTTTTGCCAGTTTGCCAGTTCGTTTTTGGAACTTTGCAAAGCAGTGTCGTGTCGTCTGTTTAGGTCTGGGGAAACGCCAATGAAAAGAGCTGAAGAATCCCCGAGCGTTTCTATTGGGTTTGCTTTTGATTATCCATGTATAACCTGCTTCCTGCAACTATGGTAACCGGGGATTTATTGCATGGAGAACATGAGATTTATTTCCCAGGTGCTTGTGAATGAAAACTCGTGAAAATGATGACAATACTCAATATTTTGTTATTCAACACATTTCGTCTTCATATTTTGTAAATCATATCCCGCTATGAAACAACAGGTACGATTATGAGTGCACTTGCTATACGTGTTTAATTTGTTGTGCTCTTTTGTAAGCATGTTGCTGTATTGTCATGTGCGTGTAAATGAATAAAATTCTGTTTAAGCCAAGTTAGCTGAACAGAATATGGTTGAAATTAAAGACAGCCAAGGTATACAGAAAACCTATCTTCTACCCAAAGCCAACTTCGCCAAAGTACACACTCCAACTCAAAGCAGAGAAAAGACCAAAAGCATAAGCTCATCGCTCCTTCCTCAAAACCGTAACCTATCCCATCAAACTAAAATAGCAAATAGAATTTAATTCTAATCTCCGTGTTTTTTCTCTCATGCAAATCATAACCAGTTTACTCAGTGTCAATATCATGTGTCTGTCGAATGACACAGAACCTTACAGCATTCAGTTGGATGCTTACCTGTGCATTTCCCCATTCGTCAGGCTGAGACGACGCCTGGAAGTGCACAATGACGTTGGGGTTGTGCATCACGATGGTGTCTTTTCCTGGGAGCTCTATACGCTTGTGCCAGTCATTTCGCTCCAATGCATTCTTATACTCCGCCTAAACAACAGAAGGCATGAAGCAATGTCAAGTACGTAAAGTATTCCGCCAAGTGAAGAGAGGGGAAAAAAAAGTGTCACAAAAGAGAAACGAATGTGGCTTGGACCTCAAAGCTACTTGTATTGAACTATACTGCATGTGTTTCACTTCTGCAGTTTGTTACACATTTTTGTGTTCTGACCACCCCTCTGTTTGTGGGTGTGTATACTGAGAGAAAGAGAGAGAGAGAGAGAGAGAGAGAGAGAGAGAGAGAGAGAGAGAGAGAGAGAGAGAGAGAGAGAGAGTGAAAGAGACAGAGACAGGAACAGACAAAAAGACCAACCGAATGTCCAGCAGAAACTATCCATAACACTATGACATTTCTTCTTCATAGCTGTGTACAAGTCCTATCATTCAATGACACAAAGACAAACCTCCAAGCGCTCTGCCTGAGCCTCCTCGTACGGAACATATCGGTTGTCCCCCTCCCTCTTGTAGAACCATGAACAGCGTTGAATGACCGATGGATCCTCGTCCCAGTAAACTGCCCGGCGGACACGATGACTGACATCAACATCGTATCTTCCTCCATCTGTGCTGACAACTTCAGGCACCCCTCCACTCTTTTCTGTTAAAATAATTTAGTAACAGTGAAGAAACAGTACTCAGGGGTCGACACTAACTTATTTGGCCTGGGGCCACACTGGCCCCGGAGATGGAAATTGCTGGGGCGCAAAAAACAAAAATCTGGGGCCCACTGTTATTCATGCTAAGTATATACCTTCAGAATGACAACTTTTTCCAAGTGGTTCTCCGCTATAAGATCTGCACGGGCGGCAATGCATTGTCTGTTTTTCTTCATCGTACTGAAGCCAGGGAAATTCTTTCAACCATTTGACATTGAAATTACGACAGCGCTTCGCGCTTTTGGCTGCATCGGTCTCCTTTTTTCGTTTCTCTCCACGCTGTTCTTCATCTTCATTTCCATGTCTTTTTACACCAGGGATGTGTCGCCACATTTTGCGTTTGGCATTTGAAGGCGATACTTATCTCTCACGCTAAAGAGCGCAATCTGGGAGTTATTTCCCTTGCGGCATTGCCCTTCGACGATTTCAATGTTGTTGTTTTTCTTGACTGCGGCATTGATCGTAACGCAAATTTCAGTGACGACTTTGACTGGCGATTTTTAGTGATTGGCTCTGGCATTAGAATTTTCGGTTTGTCATTGTCGGAGATTTATCCTGGGGCGGAGTGGGCCCCAAGCTTCGGCAATGTTTGGGGCGGAACACAAAACTCTGGGGCGTTCCGCCCCCCGCCCCCGCTAGTGTCGAACCCTGGTACTTCTCACAGAACGATATGTTTTCCATCAGCAGTTTATCTCAAAACACAGAGATCTATCAGAGCATTGCTAAATGTAACAGTCTACTATGTTCAAAGTCTTTTTTCTATTTTATTGTTACTTTTTGTCAGTGTTTTAAAAAAAATTGTTTTTACAATGATCTTTAATTTACACAGTACATGTAAATGATAACTTATCAAGCACTATGGTGAGGCACTTGTGTCAATGCTTTCATTTTTAACAGCCATTTCCCTTACTAAACCCAGGGTACCGAAGTATTGACCACAGAAAACTTAGCCTTACGGCTGACCTCTCAACAACAATAAAATAACATTTAAAAAAAAGAAAAGAATAGCAAACAACACAATGACATTTTACTTCAAAATATTTCAGTAACTAGCCTTCATCAATTTGACAAGCGAGGGAATCTTTCCTTACGGTTCAATGCCTTTCAAGCCATACACACCCACACACACAGAACTGACTCCCACCTTTTTGATACCGCTCTTCGAGCCGTTTAGAATCCAGCCTGGAGAAGGTGTACCAGATCTCCCTGCCCTCCACCTCTTTCTTGTAGCACCAGTGGTACTGCACCGGGTGGTACAGCCCCACCCCCGGCAACATCATCCCCTGAGGGGGCGGTGCCTGACCGTAAGGGGTGGAGCTAGGAGGCTGACCCACGGTCCCCGGAAACGGAGAAGACGCTGACAAGGGGGAACCGCTGCCTGAAGACCCCGGGGTCATGAAGGGGGCCGGGGCGTAGCCTGAAGGAGGAGGGGGTGGGGAGGCGAAGGAGGGTGGGGCTGAGGGGTCTGTGTATTGCGGTGGGGCTGTACCTGAGGCGTACGTGCCTGATGGGGGTGGGGCGTACCTCATGGGGCCCTTCTGTCGGAACATGTTGGAGCTCCCTTTGTCTGGAAGTGAAGGGGAAAATCATTAATAGAATACCGGTACAGTGCAACCCCCCTTTTAAGATCCTGCAATTTCAGACTTCCTTCCTTTCAAGACCCTGGTTTTTTCTTTCTAATAATTCTATTCATAACGTCTGTAAATTTGCCTCCATTTTAAGACTCCCTCCTTTTAAAGACCTGATTTTGTCCGATTTTTTTTTAGGTCTTTAAAGTTTAAGGGGGGTTCCACTGTACACAAAACTAAAAGAGTGTGCAGAACAAAGTTTGATGCCAGAAAGAATAGGTCTGGCATGTTCAACCGGTCTCTAACCTTTGATTTTAAGCATTCTACTCCATTTTTTTTAATATAATTGCAATTAACAATCAATTAATCTGTATTTGTTTGGATCGTGTCAGATAAGTTATTGCTTGAGTTTGTTACCTAATTCTTTGATTATCATAGTTTCACGATACTTAATTCAAACAAATACAAATCATGTTTAAAAACCAACTGACCAGCTGGGGTAGGAGCCCAGGGGGCAGGAGGAGTAGCGGCAGCAGAAGACACAGGTGCAGGAGCACTTGTCTGACCTTGACCTGTAGATGGCACTGGGCCCGGAGCAAATCCTGTGGATGCTGAGGAGGAAGCTGGTGTATGAGTATGACCAAAGGAGGGAGTGATGGGCTGGGGTGGAGGGAAATGCCCCACTTGTGCAAATGGGTCACTTGCTCCCGAGGAGGGTCCCTGCTGAAAGTAGGATGTGTTTCCCTGTGGACCGGCTCCTCCCCCCTGTGATAGGGGACCGCCGCCCAGGGGAGGGGCTCCTGCCGGGGGCCCTTGACCCACAAAGCTGTCAGCTTCACAGTCTTCATCTGGAAATCCACACATGATAATATAGTGCATTGTTAAATTTAGTTTGCCATCACTTAAGCCAGACCAGCTAGTTTAGAACTAGAAGTGTCTGTTAATCGAATGTTATTGCTTTGACTGTACTACACACTTACATAAATAAAATAAAAAAGAATAATTAAAGGGCTGTGCAGTGTTCACATGGCAGACTTATTTTCAACCAACTTTTCACCACCTTTACCTTTAGTCAGTTTGAAGTCGTTCAGTAGTCGCTTAAGCCAACAGAACCAACCGTGTAGTCTTTCTTTCTTTATTTGGTGTTTAACGTCGTTTTCAACCATTCAAGGTTATAACCGTGTAGTCTTGATTTAGCAGCGATTTTATATCTCAGTTGACTTAATTGAGCCCTCTCTGACTCTGCAACTATTTTAGTATTATTTACAAGCAACTTGGAGCAGACTTTTAGTTTTAGTTTAATTATTGCGCTTCCTGATTGACGCAAATGCAATTGCCTAAGTAGTAACTTCACTTTTCCGGAAAACAACAAATACATGACCGAACAAGCTCAAATATATGCAAGTCAGCTGAGAATATAGTTGCGTCAAACTAGTCTGCTCTGAGGGTATAGCGCTGTTCATGAAATGATGAATGATATGTGCAGTGATTTTCAACTGACTTGGTTCTGACAACAATCGCTTGAAAGATGGTGAAGAGTTGGTTACAAGTCTGCCATGTTACAGCACTTATTGTGATTTTGTGATAATTCTGCATTCCTTAATGAATCACCTGAAGATGAAAATTGAAATCATCTAGCTAGCACTAGACTTTGAAAATCAAGAATCATGCGATGATGTACACTACAACTACAACTTCAAAGTTCTACACACTAGACAGAACAGCACACATTACCCCCCTTTTGTTTTGATTTAAAAATCAAACTATCCATTCTCATAAAAAAAAAAGCTGTTGTGTGCCGGCCTGTACACATAAATGATCACAAGTAGTGAGCACACAAACGTTAATGTGAATTTGAAAAGTATGTGAATTTGAAAAGTGGCAATCTTCAGTTTATTCATACTTCCTTAGTATTTCAGTACTTCTAGCCAACATATTTTTGTTGCCGCTGACGAAAGACTACGCTACACGCTGCCAGTAACCGTTTGCATGGTTGCACTAAATTGATGAGAATCTGACACAGAGACACTGAATGAGTGAGTTGACAGCCTGTCAGGGTCAGGAGATGATTAAATGAAACTAAAGAGTTTCTTTTAGTCCAAGCTTTTTGAACAAACGAAAGAAAACTCCATGAAATCAACGAATTAAATATCTGTCCCAAACTAAAAAAAAACAAGAAAGAATTTAGTGCTCAGCTCTTCTGCTTCAGCAACGTAAACTGCAGCACTAGCACAGTAGCAGCAGCCGAAAAATATGGAATCGGTCAATACGCTATCTGACCAACGCACAGAGCATACTTACCTAGGAGTGACGGCTCTGACTGGACAACAGGCATAAGAAAACCTGAGGGCTCGGGTGGATTGAGGGTAAGTCCCCCTCCCGCCGGCATGTACAGAAGCGGCGGAGGGGTTGGTTCTTTCTTACTTTTGTCAGCCATGACACACGTAATCCAAACAACCGGAAGTAAGTCCGACGTGTCGCTCCGCTGAATTATTCAGAGTACTCTCCCTTTGTCTGTCAGCCGTCAGCCGTGCACTTTCACTTTCGGTTTTAAGCGGAAAAAATGACTTGATGAATAAATGTTTTGTTGTATGTTAACGACACGAAACTATAGCTTACATTCTTGCTATTTTATACATTCAGTTAAGTTTTGATTGAGGCAGAGGGCATTTACAGAGGGCAAGGATCATGCAATGGCCGCTGGGGAAGATCGATTTAATGAAATTCGAGAGACTGAATAACAAGCGCAGACGCGGCTCTGCACACTAATGTAATGTTGAATGTTTAATGTTGAAAAGTACGACGTGCCTCTGACGGTGACGTCCCGACTCGCCCCTTCCTAACTCGTCCCCTCCTAACTTGCCCCCTCCCATCTCGTCCCCAATTTTCTTGGGTTTTCAACCAGAGAGGCGATTCGCCCCCGCTCGGTAAAATCCGTCTCTGTTTTTCAGAGGGCGCACAGGCACACCCTCCCCCCACACACACACACTCACACACACACACACACACACACAAACACACACACACACACACACACAGACAGGACACACACACACACACACACACACAGTGACACTAACACTGACACATACACACACACACACACACACACACACACACACACACACACACACACACACACACACACACACACACACACTCTAAAAAAAACATGTGCGCAGACAGTTTATGGCTTTGTGTATTGCGAACTTCCAACTTTCTTTGTCATGTTGCACATATACACAAACATTCCCACTGTGTATAGTTGCTTAAAAGGTAACAAAGGTGACGTTTATTAAAAAGGCGAATGTTCAGTTTTTAGTTCCGCTACAGCCTCTGTTTATACATATCCAGTGTGTTTTAACTGTTTTGTCAAACCTGAACTGAAAACTTTGTACAAACACACTGTTTTCTCCCCAACTGGTGGTCAAGATCTGGAGAGCCATGGTTGTGAAGTGACTTTCACGCTAATCCTCACCGAAATCAGGTAAACTCAGGTAAACGTGTAATTTGTTATAACTTGTTCTCCACGAGAAACATCAAAAGTCAACTTCATTGTGTGGAATACACAGGGGTGAGTTGATACCGTTGACAGATTGAAAGCAAGTAGCGCGTGTAGTCGGCTACTACACAGCGGGGGCTAGATGGGAGGGGGCGAATCGGTACCCTGGTGTACTCCCGGTTGGCCGTATCTCGTTTGGCCGTATCTCGTTTGACCGTATCTCGTTTGACCGAATGCATTCATTGGAAACACGGTGGCCTAGTGGTAAGGCGTCCGCGGCCCAGTGAGCGGGAGGTCGTGGGTTCGAACCCCGGCCGGGTCATACCTAAGACTTTAAAATTGGCAATCTATAGCTAGTGGCTGCTCCGCCTGGCGTCTGGCATTATGGGGTTAGTGCTAGGACTGGTTGGTCCGGTGTCAGAATAATGTGACTGGGTGAGACATGAAGCCTGTGCTGCGACTTCTGTCTTGTGTGTGGCGCACGGCAGCACCGCCCTGATATGGCCCTTCGTGGTCGGCTGCAAACAAAAAACAAGTCGCGTAAGGCGAAAATACAATATTTAGTCAAGTAGCTGTCGAACTCACAGAACACGTGGAATTGACAAGAAGAGCGGGGTATTCGTTGCGCTGAGAAGGATAGCACGCTTTTCTGTACCTCTCTTTGTTTTAACTTTCTGAGCGTGTTTTTAATCCAAACATATCATATCTATATATTTTTTGGAATCAGGAACCGACAAGGAATAAGATGAAAGTGTTTTTAAATTGATTTCGAAAAAAAAAATTTGATAATAATTTTTATATATTTAATTTTCAGAGCTTGTTTTTAATCCGAATATAACATATTTATATGTTTTTGGAATCAGCAAATAATGGAGAATAAGATAAACGTAAATTTGGATCGTTTTATAAATTGTTATTTTTTTTTACAATTTTCAGATTTTTAATGACCAAAGTCATTAATTAATTTTTAAGCCACCAAGCTGAAATGCAATACCGAACCCCGGGCTTCGTTGAAGAGTACTTGACCAAAATTTCAACCAATTTGGTTGAAAAATGAGGGCGTGACAGTGCCGCCTCAACTTTCACGAAAAGCCGGATATGACGTCATCAAAGACATTTATCAAAAAAAATGAAAAAAAACGTTCGGGGATTTCATACCCAGGAACTCTCATGTCAAATTTCATAAAGATCGGTCCAGTAGTTTAGTCTGAATCGCTCTACACACACACACACACACACACGCACGCACGCACACACATACGCACATACACCACGACCCTCGTCTCGATTCCCCCCTCTACGTTAAAATATTTAGTCAAAACTTGACTAAATATAACAAACAAACATTCATTGGAACGGACTCACAGTCTCGTTTGACCGCGTATTTGCTCATGTTTGGTTGTTTTTTTCAGTTGCACACACACACACACACACACAAAGATGTCCGAACAATTGCACCTACCCCCCTCATCAGTGTTATGTCCCGGTCAGTAACTTCATATCCGTGCACTAAGCAAACATATGCTCCAGAGAGAAACCGTTGAAAATTGCTGTATACGCTCACAGCCGTATTAAAAAAAAAACCGTGAATTAAAAGAGCATGCTACTGGTTTGTTTTCTCTTTTTGGCTCACGAAGTGTAGCCTATGCGATGCTAACTTTTGTCTGTCTGTGCGTGCGTGCGTATGTATGTATGTATGTATGTATGTATGTATGTATGTCTGTGGTAGAAACTTTAACATTTGAAGACGTCATATTACATTGACGTCACATTATGACGTACGAGGGTTGGACGTCACGCGATGGAATTACTGAAAGTCTCGGTGATTGTTATTTTGAGCGGGCCGAGACTATTTGGCAGTCGTGTCCATGTAAGTAGGCTACATGCAGACAGACAGATCTAGATCTAGTGTCTCGCTTTCTTGCACAGTTTCACCTATGCTCTTTCTGTGTGTGTGTGTGTGTGTGTGTGTGTGTGTGTGTGTGTGTGTGTGTGTGTGTGTGTGTGTGTGTGTGTGTGTGTGTGTGTGTGTGTGTACTGTGTGTGTGTGTGTGTGTGTGTGACGGAGTGATTGAGTTTGTGTTACTGTTTGTCGATTTCTTACGTGAGCCTTGAAGGCTTCGCCTCTTGTCTGTTATGTTTTGCCAGTGACTGATCGCACACACACACACACACGCACACTCGCACACACGCACACACGCACACACACACACACACACGCACACACACCCACACACACCCATACAGTTACTGTCAAGGTTAACTGGGCGGCGGCTACATCAATCATACGGTCAAATGAGATACTGCCAACCGGACCCTAACCGCCCCCCTGACCTCATAATACACGTACCGGAAAAACCTGATATATGCCCCCCCTCCCCCGAAATCTTACTCGATTTCGCCTCAGATTAGGAGACGGATATTTAGTAAGTACTACACCCAGTGCAGAAATATTTTTTTGGTCGGACTGACGATATAATTATTATAGTATTAAACCCAGAAAAAAATAAAAATCAAATATTGAATTCTAACGAAAACAAAACAAAGCAAATGTGCAATGAAGAACCAACACCAATAGTTCAAGTTAATGATCACAATATTCAAACAGGTACTATCTGGGAATGTGAGAGGAAGAGTTGGTGTACGTGTGTGTGTGTGTGTGTGTGTGTGTGTGTGTGTGTGTATGTGTGTGTGTGTGTGATAGAGAGAGACAGAGAGAGTCTGTGTGTGTTAATGTGCTTGTGCAAGAGTGGTTGGTTCAATGTGATTGTCGGTATATCTCTGTACATAATGTAACTCCCTTTGTCTAAAGGGCTTTTTAAAGCTGATGACAATAAATCCCCAGAGCGTCTTCCCGTTATTCAATTTATTTATCCATTGTATCTGACTGACAGACTGTTAAGTCAATATTTTCTCCTGTTAAATTTTCACCTCAGAGGAAGGTCAGTGAGGTCAAGATTTCGATAGTCTGTCATTTCACAGCATACCGCAGGCAACAGTGTTATATAAGCGGCGGAGGGTAGACTATGGTCTAACAGTAAGTGCATCTTAGGAGGAGGCCCGAGGAAGTGGTAGAAAGGTCAGACACCCATGACTGGCCTCGGTCTTGGCCGGTGATCTCTACCGTCACTGCACACTTCCTGATCGATGGCCGATTAGAGGAGAAGTGATTAAAATGTCTATATCACCGTACCGACCGCCTCAGCCTTTCCCTGCTGTATGGAGGATTGCACATACACCGGCACCCCCAACCCCCAACCCTCACTGGCCTTATATGTCCACATACCACAAACCAATCCCCCTCACGCCCCACCCCTCCCCCCCTCACTGGCCTTCTTCTCAATGTCCACCACGACTAGCCTCCTCCTTCTCCTCCTCCTATCTTTCTCGCTCTCTCTTATCCGTGACTGCCCATTTCTGTCCCTCAGAACGGCATTAGTTTAGTTCGAAAGATTTAACGGTGAATCACCCTCGATTTCTGACTCTCCTAAATTACTTTTCTGTCGATGGTTTGCTCTCCCCCTTTTAATGCGTCTGCCTCTGTCTGTCTGTGTCTGTCCGTCTTTCTATGTATCTCTGCGGTGTCCGACATAAGCTCGAACGACAAAAGCTCGAACGACAAAATCTCGAACGACAAATGCTCGAATGGACAAATGCTCGACGCGACAAAAGCTCGACGCGACATATGCTCGAACGACAAATGCTCGAATGGACAAATGCTCGACGCGACAAAAGCTCGACGCGACATAAGCTCGAACGACAAATGCTCGAATGGACAAATGCTCCACGCGACAAAAGCTCGACGCGACATATGCTCGAACGACAGAAGCTCGACCGGACTGTAGAATGATGCTGTCAAAACTACTTTGATAACGTCATATCTGAAACTGTCACGGTGATGTTGTTTTAGTTTCGAGCGACAAATTGACTAAATTTGTTTGATATCACGTTGTTGTTGTTGTTGTTGTTGTTGTTGTTGTTGTTGTTGTTGTTGTTGTTGTTGTTGTTGTTGTAAGCACGCTGCTGGATTTCGAGCGACAAATTGACTAAATTTGTTTGATATCACGTTGTTGGTTTAAACAAGTTTAACTTTATTTCTGAATTGATACTTCTTCTTCTTCTTCGTCGTCGTTCACGAATTGATACTCACAGCAAGCAAACAAACAGTCGTCCATCTGCCCGTGCCGCTTACCTGAACCTTTCCTGATAAACAGTCAATCCCGGGCCAAATCAAAATAATAACATTGACAAATGTAAACCCTGACACGATCTTCCCCCCTTCTTTTTTCTCTTCGTTCTTTTTTCCTTCTATTCTGTCTCTCTCTGTCTCTCTGTCTCTCTCTCTCTCTCTCTCTCTCTCTGTCTCTCTCTCTCTCTCTCTCTCTCTCTCTCTCTCTCTCTCTCTCTCTCTCTCTCTCTCTCTCTCTCTCTCTCTCTTGCAGACACATTTTAAAATAACACAAAATAAACAGACAGGAATAATAACACCGAGAAGGACACGCACAGACACGTTCGATCTTTTGTCGCGTCGAGCTTATGTCCATTCGAGCTTTCATCGCATCGAGCTTTTGTCGCGTCGAGCATTTGTCGCGTCGAGCATTTGTCGTTCGAGCATATGTCGCGTCGAGCTTTTGTCGCGTCGAGCATTTGTCCATTCGAGCATTTGTTGTTCGAGCATATGTCGCGTCGAGCTTTTGTCGCGTCGAGCATTTGTCCATTCGAGCATTTGTCGTTCGAGATTTTGTCGTTCGAGCTTTTGTCGTTCGAGCTTATGTCATGTACCCGTATCTCTGTGCCCCTCTGTTTCTCCGTGTCTCTCTGTCTCTGCCTCTATGACCCTTCCCCCCCCCCCCCTCTCAGTCTCTCTACCCCCCCCTCTCTCTCTCGATTTGTTAGTGCCCTCCCCCATCCAACACTCACTCTCCTTAGCACCTCGAGCTGGGGACCAGAAATCAGTGATGCACATTTGATTTTGTGTACAGTCTTGGCCGCGTAGACGGCAGGCGGCTTCAACATTCGATATCACTGCAGCTCTTTTCCGAAAATGCCGGACCAGCCGACCCACCCTGAGGGCAGCCTGACTCGATAGTGGTCATCGAGTCAGTACTGATTGAGATCGGGGAAGTGGCGGGTCTAATGAGCCTTGCATGAAGACGGTCAACTGTCGGAAATCACTCATCTCGATCCTCCGGCGCTTCCAGTTATGCCGTAAAGATACACTGACTATATATTCGTCTAGCAGGCGTATATAATACCTTGGATTTGTCATGGACAAACTTATGTTCATCTTGCTTAGTTAAAGGTAAACCCTCCCCCCCCCCCCTCACCCCATCCCCCGGCCTAGACACTTAATAAGTTAAAGTTATCACCCCCCCCCCCCCACCACCACACAAACATGTAAATACCCATGGATCAATTCAGGATTTGACACAGAATAAGAGCCTCACTGATTCTTCGTAGTTGAACATAGCTTACATACAACAAAAGCTACAGCCTTTATTGCTTTCCGTGCAGAGAGGGAGTTTTCCCCTGACTTAATTTCGGTGCTGGGCTGGACTCAGTATACCACTCTACAATATCACTACATCCCTTTTCCCAAAAAGTACTGCTCCAGCAGACCCACCCCCCAGGGAAGCTTGACTCGATAGTGGTCATCAGTACTGAGAGCGGAGGAGGTGCGCGTCTAATGAGCCTCGAAGACAGTCAACTGAAGGAAATCAGCCCCTCTCCATCCTCCATCGCTTCTAGTCATGCTGAAAAGATATACTATCCGTCTGGAGCACGTGCAATACGTTTAATATTTCATGCACACACAGATTTTCAGAGATATTCAGCCGCGTTAAGTTAAATAATTCTAATTTAAAGGTACCGCCCTACCCATCCCCCCCCCAATCCCCCCCCCCCCCCCCCCTTGTATATGTAGAACATCTTGTAAATGGCTAAATATCGATCAATACAGGATTTTATACAGGTTAAAGAGCATCACTCTACTCAGTTGGACACATTCAACACTGAGTAGCTATGTACAGCCTTTATTGCTTTCCGTGCAGAGTGGGGATTTTTTCCCTGAATGAATTTTGGTGCGACAGCCCTTTTCCGAAAATGCCTCACCATCCGACCCACCCCCAGGGAAGGTTGATTCGATAGTCATCAGTATTGCGTGCCGGAGAAGGGGCGCGTCTAATGAGCCTTGAAGACAGTCAACTGCAGGAAATCAGCCCCTCTCGCTTCTAGTCATGCTGAAAAGATATACTATCCGTCTAGAGCACGTGCAATACCTTTAATATTATTTCATGCACACACAGCTGATATTCGGCCGCGTTAAGTTAAATAATGCTAATTTAAAGGGGCGCGTCTAATGAACCTTGAAGACAGTCAACTGCAGGAAATCAGCCCCTCTCGATCCTCCGCACCGCGTCTAGACTGTTTTGCTGAAAAGTGTACTTTCCACCTAGCAAGAGTAATAACTCAGCTTTTCATGGGGAACAAAATTGTCAGCTGCTTTAAGTCAGTTTAAGGTGCATTTCTTGCCCACCATCTTGTAAATCACCATGGGAGCGTTAAAGGATAAGCGAAAATCCTCCCACATGGATTCTTACCACAAACCGAGAGAAATTAAGTTTTACGCCCCCACGGCGAAACCATTAGGGGCATGTGAGACGGGGAAACATGCATGCTTTGTATTAAATAACAAATAAAAAAAATTAAAAAAAATGTAAGAAGAACAGGGGATGGGGGAGGGGGGGGGGGTGGGGGCGGGGGGTAAGGAAATGCAGACAGCCGGCTGTCGGTGGCTATATCCCTGCGCTTAGAACTGTACCCATGGAATACGCGCGATATAAGCCTCATATTGATTGATTGATTGATATAGAGGAGACCTGAATTTGGCTAGGGGCCTGGCTCGGACGTCTTGGGTCAGTGCTGTGAATAGCGGGAAGGCAGAATTATAGTAACTGGCACCTATGCCAGTCTGCCAAATCAATTGATTAACAAGTTACCACTCAGGTTTGTGGACTTTTGGTATGTTTCTAAGTGGAAGGATGTTCGGCAGTCTTTTCTGTTTTGAATTCGTGTGATTGTCTGATGAAAAAGCATGCATATATATGTGAAGGTTAACACGATCGTTTACACGGGAAGGACGGCACATTTAAAAATACTCATGTAGTATGCCTGTCCAGCAAGAGGGTCATCTCAGGTTCATTTTCATTTCATTTCATTTCATTTCATTTCATTACTTTATTGTCCCATCGCTGGGAAATTCGGGTCGCTTCCTCCCAGTGGAAAGCTAGCAGCAACGGAGTCGCGCTACCCAGGTGTCTGCGTGTTTAGGTGTATTCAGCCACCTGCACTTATGGCAGAATGACCAAGGTCTTTTACGTGCCATTGTGATGACACGGGGGTGGGACATGGCTTCCGTCTCTGGGTCTGCACATAAAGTTGACCCGTGTCCGTCCCGGCCCGAATTCGAACCTGCGACCTTTCGATCACAAGTCCAGTGCTCTACCAACTGAGCTACCGGGCCCCCAGATGGACAGATTTTGGATCCGTTAGAAGTCTAACCATGCGGAAGCACCTTGGAACATCAGTGTCATATCATAAAAGTTGTCATCTGACAAGTGGATTTTAAATCAATGGATAACGGCTTCCTCCTCTCAATACCAACACCCACCCAACATCAACTCAACTCAACTCAAATTTTTATTGGCTTCAATTTTCAAAGAAGAATTTGTCTTGCGCTTGGGAGAAAGTAAGAGTATAACATATAAAAACAGCATTCATATCACATTTCATATCACATAGGACATATTCCGCAAAAGATTACTATATGTTTTAATTATTTTTATTAATTAGTTATTTATTAATGTATTAGTTAGTTAGTTAGTTAGCTAGTTAGTTAGTGAGTGAGTGAGTGAGTCAGTTAGTTAGTTAGTTGGTTTGTTAGTGAGTGAGTGAGTCAGTCAGTTAGTTAGTGAGTCAGTTAGTTAGTTAGTTAGTTAGTTAGTTCACTTTCGCTGAAAGAAACGCTTCTGCGAGCTGACAATATGCCTTTCAACTTACCTGATATCAACACTTGCACCAATTTTACCTTCTCCATACCTTAACCCAAACACCTGGCCCAAATTAGCCAGGCGTCTCCAAAGGTCAAAGACCTGCGGATACGCGTCAAAGACCTGAGGATACGCGTCAACGACCTCAAGAAGCTCTGTGACTCGAGGCATCAACCTGAGTCACTCTGACGGTAAATTCTGCGTCATCGTCTTGATAAGTGTCCTTGATTGTCCTCACCCTGGAGATTTGCTCTAATATAGCACTCTCGCTACGTCCTCAGGCAGGGGTTGTGTGTTTAGCTATGAGTGGTTGGTGAATGTCTTTCTGTGGGAACTAGTGCTGTTTTCTGATGATAGGCGTTCTGCGTCTGACGACTGAGATCATATATATATACGCTACCACAACTAGGAAAAAATAAGTGGGGAGAAAATGACAACCACCAAGCCAACAAAAACAAAAACATACAAATATAAAACAATTGTGGTAAACACGTACAACCACTCACTTTTTACCTCACTCATCTGCTCACTCGTTCACTCACTCACTCACTCACTTTCTCATTCACTCACTTTAACGTATTCACTCACTCACTCACTCACTATCGATCGATCAATCCATCTATCCATCCATCAACTTAATCAATCATAAAAAACAAAATTCTGCGATTGACAAACTTTTCTAAAAAAAACACCAATATATTAAATAAACAAGTCGCGTAAGGCGAAATTACTACATTTAGTCAAACTGTGGAACTCACAGAATGAAACTGAACGCACTGCATTTTTTCACAATGACCGTAGTCCGCCGCTTGTGCATAACGGAGTGAAACTGACGAGCCTGTTCAGCGCGGTAGTGGTTTTGCTGTGCTGCATAGCACGCTTTTCTGTACCTCTCTTCGTTTTAACTTTCTGAGCGTGTTTTTAATCCAAACATATCATATCTATATGTTTTTGGAATCAGGAACCGACAAGGAATAAGATGAAATTGTTTTTAAATCGATTTCGGAAATTTAATTTTGATCATAATGTTTATATTTTTAATTTTCAGAGCTTGTTTTTAATCCAAATATAACATATTTATATGTTTTTGGAATCAGGAAATGATGTAGAATAAGATGAACGTAAATTTGAATCGTTTTATATAAAAAAAATTATTACAATTTTCAGATTTTTAATGACCAAAGTCATTGATTAATTTTTAAGCCACCAAGCTGAAATGCAATACCGAAGTCCGGCCTTCGTCGAAGATTGCTTTACAAAAATTTCAATCAATGATTATACAAAAAGCCGGATATGACGTCATCAAAAGTAT
>NC_090256.1:54405623-54408123 GCF_037325665.1 Littorina saxatilis | reverse complement strand
TATAGCTTGTTTGTAAGTAAACGCTTGGCATCGCGAACACATCCGTTTTCATGAAGGAAGAGCGACTTGTATAAACCACTGAGACAAATGTGAAAATATGTACGAGGACGCTGGTATTTATGTTTAAGGTACCATCAATTCAGTGAATGAAATAATTGCCATAAGCACTTATTTACGGTCGATTGGTCTTGAACTAATCTCAGGGTTACTTATATTTAAATGATAATGTTAAGTGATTGCAAAAACCATACGTCGGAGCACGTTGTGAATGGTCGTTCTTCTCTTAAACACAGCGCAACGACCCAACTACACTGCCTTTCAGTGATCTAACGGAGCTGCCACTCAGAATGAGAGATGCAGCTTCACTCTGCATGGTCTGCGCTATAGACAGATTCCGCTCAGATTACGATTGGGCGTTATAAATGGCGTCACGGGATGGGGGTGCTCAGGTTTACGGGCGAGAGATGGACGTTTGGATGGAGGGATCAGACAGGCTAGAGGTGGAGGGGGTCGATTATCAGCGCAAGCTGTGAATAAGCACATTTGACAGAGTTGAAGAAGACCATGAACAACTGATGAAGGTATGAACTGTAAGTGTGTGATGCAGGAATAAAAAACCCAGATAGACTGCCAACGTTCCAAAATTCCGAACCAATAAACAAGAATTGTAGGTTATTGGAACGTTAATTATTGACCGGCAAAACAAATCGTTTCATTTACAGTACGTCGATCCAGTCGTCTTTTAAATAGATAGACAGACAAACAACCGTATGGTACAAATAATGAACTTATCTCAAAATCGTCGATGAATCTCGCATGTTAGATGCTGGCGAGGTAAATCGAGGTGGTGGTGGGAGGGGGGGGGGGGGGGTGGTAAGATTTACGGAGTACCAATATATCACAGAGATGAAGAAGCTCAGGACTGAAGCTATTTGGCGAGGGGACTATGGATTAGGAGTGGGTCGGGCTGGGTGTGATGTCACCGAACCAAGTTCACAGTGTTGACGTAATACGCCAGTTTTCTTAGCCAGCCCCTTGTTACGCCGAAATTCTTACCCAGCATCCGACGCTGGGAACGAAATCACCAAAACACCCTTGAACCAACCTGCCGCCGCTATAGTTACAGTTACGAATTCGGGGTAACAAGGTAGTGGTTAAAAAAAGCCGGCGTACGTCGCCAATGTCATGAAGTTGTTATTAGCGATTTCACTGAGACAAAGCTTATGGATGGAGCTATGAGAGAGGGGATACTATTATACGCTGGGATCGGCGGGGTTTAATGAGGGGGACATCGGGTTTAGATGTGATACTCGATTTCTCTGAGATGAGAGTGATTCATGTGTAGAACTGAGGAACGCGTGCGGTATTTTTATTTTATTCATTTTATTTTATGCTGCTTGTTATTGCGCGCATATTTCAACATACGGATTCAAGGCGCAGGGATTTATTTATGCCGTGTGAGATGGAATTTTTTACACAATACGTCACGCATTCACATCGGCCAGCAGATCGCAGCCATTTCGGCGCATATCCTACTTTTCACGGCCTATTATTCCAAGTCACACGGGTATTTTGGTGGACATTTTTATCTATGCCTATACAATTTTGCCAGGAAAGACCCTTTTGTCAATCGTGGGATCTTTAACGTGCACACCCCAATGTAGTGTACACGTGTTTGTGTATAGAGGTCACCAGGGTGAGCTGTGATCACCGGTTCCTCTCAGATAGAGATTTTCATGAATGGAGCTATGGCCGTATGGAATGGAGCATTATGGTTTTGGGCTTCGTACATGGTGGGGAAGTGAGATGGGGACTGGGCGGAGGATGACGTCCTAGGCCGCAGAGTTGTGGTACAGTGGACCCCCCCCCCCTTTTAAGACCCTCCAATTTAAGACTTCCTCCCCTTTAAGACCCTCTTTTCTCAGACTTTCTGTTCATAGCCTTAATTTGTACATATACTTCCATTTTAAGACTCCCTCCTTTTCTTTTTCAGACCTGATTTTTCAAGATTTTTGGACGGTTCATATTCGGAGACCAAATGTGACTTGCGATAACAGAACGATCAGTGATTCCACGCAGATGTAAAACACTGTGATTCCAAACTAAGACATATATATTTTATCTGCAAACAAAACTAATGGAGCCTTAAATCATCAGTAGTATTAGCGAGGAGAATCACAAAAAGAGCTAGAAGCGCGAACAAATTGACGAGTGCACGTGGGACTTTCCGAACGTGATAAAAATCAGGTCAAGGTTAGTGTAGGTCATGTTGTATGGTTAGAAAATTCGAATAATTTGAAGAAAGTGGAAGGGACCGGAACTCTGAATTTCTGATAAATATCTCTTTGACAAAGATTTTTTCCCCTCAGAATTGGAAGGCAAACCTATACATTGATTAATATGATCGTTCCGCCCCGTCCTATGTCTCTTTAGAAGAAAATTAATTTGCGACATGAACTTTATGGAAACTCTAAGTGATATTATGGGCTAGATTTTGAAT
>NC_090256.1:54398123-54403123 GCF_037325665.1 Littorina saxatilis | reverse complement strand
TTGTGCACTAACAACATAGTGACAGGACTACTGGCTTTTAGCAGCCTTCTTGTGCACTAACAACATAGTGACAGGACTACTGGCTTTTAGCAGCCTTCTTGTGCACTAACAACATAGTGACAGGACTACTGGCTTTTAGCAGCCTTCTTGTGCACTAACAACATAGTGACAGGACTACTGGCTTTTAGCAGCCTTCTTGTGCACTAACAACATAGTGACAGGACTACTGGCTTTTAGCAGCCTTCTTGTGCACTAACAACATAGTGACAGGACTACTGGCTTTTAGCAGCCTTCTTGTGCACTAACAACATAGTGACAGGACTACTGGCTTTTAGCAGCCTTCTTGTGCACTAACAACATAGTGACAGGACTACTGGCTTTTAGCAGCCTTCTTGTGCACTAACAACATAGTGACAGGACTACTGGCTTTTAGCAGCCTTCTTGTGCACTAACAACATAATGACAGGACCACTGGCTTTTAGCAGCCTTCTTGTGCACTAACAACATAATGACAGGACTACTGGCTTTTAGCAGCCTTCTTGTGCACTAACAACATAATGACAGGACCACTGGCTTTTAGCAGCCTTCTTGTGCACTAACAACATAATGACAGGACTAGGGGCCTACTGGCTTTTAGCAGCCTTCTTGTGCACTAACAACATAATGACAGGACTACTGGCTTTTAGCAGCCTTCTTGTGCACTAACAACATAGTGACAGGACTACTGGCTTTTAGCAGCCTTCTTGTGCACTAACAACATAATGACAGGACTACTGGCTTTTAGCAGCCTTCTTGTGCACTAACAACATAATGACAGGACTACTGGCTTTTAGCAGCCTTCTTGTGCACTAACAACATAATGACAGGACTACTGGCTTTTAGCAGCCTTCTTGTGCACTAACAACATAATGACAGGACTACTGGCTTTTAGCAGCCTTCTTGTGCACTAACAACATAATGACGCTACGGAAGAGAAAGAAGGAGAAGAAAGAAGAGGAAAACGTGGAGCAAGAGGAGAAGGAGTAAGAGAAGGAAAAAAAGCAATTTGTGCAGGAGAGAGAGTAGCAGGTAGAAGAGGAGGAATCGGAGTAGAAAAAAGAGCAAAGAAAGAAGACGAGAGAGAGAGAGAGAGAGAGAGAGAGAGAGAGAGAGAGAGAGAGAGAGAGAGAGAGAGAGAGAGAGAGGATGGAGATTAAAAGCATTAGCGGGAAGAATAGTATAGGAAGAGGAGGGGGAGGGCGGGGGGAGGGGGAGGGGAAGGGGGGGGGGGAGAATTACCAGGAGCAGGAGGAGAAAGAAGAGAGGAACGGAAAGAGAGGGAGAAGAGGAGGAGGAAGCATCCTATACAGTTTTGATAGCAAGGCGTTTTGCTGAAGTCTTGTGGCAGTCAGAAATCATCTTACTTGAGCGGAAAACAACACCATGGAACACACCCATCTCGGTAACATAACACACGAGAAAATCACAGACAGTTCTGATCTACCGACCGTCTACCGTTTTCGATTTAAATCAGACTTTGGCAGTTTTGCCAGTACTCCGTCTTGTCAAAACTGATTTCCATAAAATTTGCATACACGTCTGAAGCTGTCAGAGTAACTCCTCTTCAGACTACTTTACACAGGTCAAGGATGCAGCCAACATACGAAAAAGTCATCGACGGGTTTTTGTCCAACTCATGTGAGTCCCCTCCCACCAATTTTGCCCCTCCGCCCCCAACGTAGTCCCCTAACCCCCCCCCCTCAAACCGCCTGCTCCTCGCAGTCTTTTTGGTAGAGGTTACACGCTGAATATTAACATCATTGGATTTAAAATATTCACCGACTAATCGCGGAACATGAAAAATGTCGTCCTCACATCTAGGCCACTACTGCACACGATAAGCTATCGAACGAAGATAGTCAAGGCTGTTGTTCACTTAAAAAAAAAAAAAAAAAAAGGACAAGCGTTGTTCATACGATAATCATACACAGGCAGAACAAACTGAAGAGATTGAGGCAAGAGTGTTAATGGGTATTGACTCGTGATGTCAAGTTACTACCAATTAATCCGAACACAAGAGCGTTTTTTTAACACTGTAATGTAATAATAATAATAATAATAATAATAATAATAATAATAATAATAATAATAATAATAATAATAATAATAATTGTCAGTAAGTACTGGTGTCACATGACTGATGTGAACCAGTTGATTGGCTAATGGCGATGCGCTTAAATCTGTTAGCGCACTCTTGGAGTGCGCTAACCTTTCCACAGAGCGTATTCTTACGCCCTTTGCCAAAGCGAGACTGTACTCTCATCCTCAGAATTAATTAATGACATGTAGCTTATATTCTTCACTTTACCAAAAAAATAACCATACATTTCCTGCGGCTCAAAGCAGAATTTTTTTCCTGACAGATCGCAGGCGCCTGTGCCACAGTTAAGCCCACTGATCTAAAAATAGAAGCGGCTGTATCTCTTCCACAAATAGTCTCTTCTCGTTTTGACTTGCAAAGATTCTTCTCATATGCCGTGTTAGTGGCATGTAGCTTATTAACCACATTACTAAATGATGAGTTAGTGTAAAATTCCCAGCGGCAAACAGAAAACACAAGTGTCATTCCGATAACGTATCAGCTAGACCAGCATTTGAAAGTCGACTCTGTTATAGTAGACTACACTGAAATACGACTGCATCAGTTCAGTAAATGAATGGTTTCCGAATTATTATTTCAAGGCAACAACAATCGGAATCGAAAACGTGTAGGGTTAAGAACGTTCTTACCATGTATAAAACTTATTACCAGCCTGCCTCATGCGTGCAGACGAGCAATTGTGTTTGAAATGAGACTGCAGTGCAGTGCCCTAGCCGCCTAGCAGACGACATAAACCCCGCAGCAAATTAACATGTTGGGCAAATGTGAACAAACAAACGATGGGGACATAATACGTGCAGGGTTCACAGCATTCTTACGGTTCATATATATAGTACCAGTCTCCCCGATGAGTGAAGATACAACACGAGAAACATACTACATTTACTTTGAAAATGTGCTAACCGTGGCCTTGGCCGGAGTCAATTCAAGGGGCAACACTCTGCACAGTCAATCTGTCGAAGCTCGATGAAGGTCTCGAATCGCAAATAACTAAGAGCACAGTCCTTTCTCCGAGTTTAAATGAGGTCTCTATGAAAGATCATCACTTTTTAGCTTAACGCTACACTGGAATTTACCAACAGAAATTAAAACAAGAGTTTGCGTGTGACGAAAGCACGACACACTTGAGACAGCCCACACAAAAGTAGATCTGACACAAACCTGACCACACAGTTATGCCTATCCAAATGCGCGTTGCAAAATGTGCGTTTTGAATCTTCTTTTTTCTCTGGCGGTACTGACAATATCGTTATTGAAACAATCCCAGTGCACTAAGGGATTTATAGAGCAAATCTCGAAAATAATTATTGAACTCAGCGCTATGCGCTTCGTTCAATAATGAATTTTCTCGATTTGCTCTATAAATCCCTTAGTGCACTGGGATGTCTCAATAACTTAAATAATAATAATAATAATAATAACTGGACATTTTTAAGTGCCTAACCTATGGCTCTATATAGGCCCTTTACAAAAGAACATATACAGAATAGAACATATAAATGTACACCTTACATAAAACATACATAACCATACGGACAAAAATCACCACATGTACTGTTCACACAATATATATATGATAACAGACATGTCGAGAAAAAAGATATTAAGCACGAGCCTTTTAGGCGAATGCTGATATCGTTTGTGAGACATGTCTGTTATCATTTGCTAACAGTCAGCATATTAGAAATAACGGTTTTATTACCGTTTAATTCGACCAAAAGAAATTTCGAAGCGACCCCGCGAATTAGACAGAACAGCCGCAATGGGACCTTGAGCGCTCCTACCTGATTATGCCTGTCAGTCAAAGAATTCTCGTGACCTGGGTCAGCCAATCAGAGTAACACACCTGACGTGATGAATATTCACAGGTCAAATGCGTTTGACACACAACAATCTCACAAGATAAACCATGTTGAACATGCGTTTCGGTTGCTTCGCTTTTTCTTGTTGAACAGAGAGCGACAGATTTAGAACCGACTCCAGACGGATAGGAAATGACGTAAAGATACATTTGACGTAAAGCGAGTGACGCAATTTCACTTGATTTTTCCGAACTTTGATCATTTAGATTTCAAGTGAGCGGGTCGGCATTGCACATTCAGAGGATGGGCGGTGCCTTGCTGTTCCGTAAAGCACCCACCGACAAAACTCGCTTTTCGGTATTTTTTAGATAAAGAGAGTATTATCTGACAGCATTTGAAGTGTCATTCTTTAGAATAAATCACGCTGATATTGTTGATTTAAATTTTTACTTTGTCTTGTTCATTTTTAGCTTGATAAACAAAAAGGGTCCCTGCCTGAACGTTATAACATTTAGAGGGTCACCTAGAATCCGTCCTGATTGGTCAAAAAGCCATATTGGGCACTGAATTGGTAATAAATATACATACATACCCAGCGAACACTTTCAACAATCATGCCAACTTTGTGGGAGAGGAGTACGTTCAGAAATGGAATGGAAAAGACATTAGGCCGGGTTGGTGTAATATTGTGTGAAAAAGAAAGTTTTCAACTGTTGTTTGAAAGAGCTGAGAGAGGTGCAGTGTCTGACAGAGAAAGGAAGAGAGTTCCAGAGTGGTGGTGCAGCACAACAGAAGGTTCTTGCTCCGTGCTGCTTTCTGTTAAAGCGCTCAACTTTTAATAGTCTGGTGTCAGCGGATGATCTGAGTGTGCGTGATGGGGTGTATGTGTGCAGGAGTTCAGAAAGGTACCGAGGGGCACTTCCTGAGAAGACCTTGGAACACAGACAAGCGACTTTGTACTTGATACGCTGTTCCACCGGCAGCCAGTGGAGTGTGTATAGCAGGGGAGTGACATGCTGTGTTTTCTTTGACCTAAAGATGATGCGGGCTGCAGCATT
>NC_090256.1:54378123-54393123 GCF_037325665.1 Littorina saxatilis | reverse complement strand
ATTCCATTTTCGAGGGTTGTAACGTTTGACACACTCTAGCTAAATTGTCGCTGCCGCGTTCGATCTTTGCTTTGTTTGTCATTACTCCTTGGTTCCGGCCGGGTCATACCTAAGACTTTAAAATTGGCAATCTAGTGGCTGCTTCGCCTGGCGTCTGGCATTATGGGGTTAGTGCTAGGACTGGTTGGTCCGGTGTCAGAATAATGTGACTGGGTGAGACATGAAGCCTGTGCTGCGACTTCTGTCTTGTGTGTGGCGCACGTTAAATGTCAAAGCAGCACCGCCCTGATATGGCCCTTCGTGGTCGGCTGGGCGTTAAGCAAACAAACAAACAAACAAAACTCCTTGCTTGTTCAATTATATAATTTAAAAAAAATGAAAGAATTCGGTCTTGTCTGTTTTGTGTGGCGTGCTTGTAAAAAAGTGATCCTTAACTTTTTTTGAAGAATGTACTTACAGCTACGATTTCGCCATCTCAATATTACTGTCTGTTCGTTTACTTTAAAATACTGACAGGTCGGGGTACCTGTGCATTTATGATTTTGTTACTTATTATTATTATTAAACTCCATTGAAGGACCTAGCTTATTTTAATAATTCTTGAATGTTTGCAGTCTGATTTTGGAGGGATTTTATGATGTATTCGACTTCTCTATGGCAATGAGGCCAAATTTAACATGGAAATTAGGTTAGGAATCGCACAAAGGAGATCATTGACCGTGTCATTTTCAATATCGATAAGTTCGTCTTGTCAAGTCGTAGGGGACGCCGAGGCGTCATATGAACATAAGACACTTCTTTTAAGCAAAATCATCTTTACAAAGTACAACATAATTATAGTGTTGTTGGAGCCATGCGACCTCTTATCAGTCTGACTCCAACGAAAAGGAAACCGCTGACTCGAGGCACTATGGTGACACGCCCCTCCATTAGTGCACCACTTCCTTGACTTTTCCCCCCAATAAAAGCTTGAAATATCGAATAAAAGTTGCTGAATTGCAAGTGTTTCTAGTCAGAGAAAGCACGATTTCTTCGAAAGGTTTAACTACGGCCACACGACTCTGGTTTATCGAAACAAAAAATCAACCAACAGGCACGAGCTGCTGCTTTCTCCCTCAACAAATTTCAGCTGTGCAACTAGTTTGCTATGGACACTTTAAGAATCAGAGTATCAAACAGACTGACAGTTGACAATGATGTGGGTTACTTAGTATCTACTTTTTCCCCAATACCGTAGACGTACTCCATTAGAAAATGCACTAAAAAGATACGCAAAACTCTAATCATTTGTCGAATGAGTGCAAGAACTGTCAAGAGGACTCTAAAAAGAACAGAGAAGACAACAGACAAAAGTAAAGAGGATGAGGAGGAGGTGGAGGAGGAAGAGGAGGAGGAAGAGGAGGAGGAAGAGGAGGAAGGACAGGGGCAAGACAAAATGACGGTTAAAAGATGACATCGACATCAAATTTATTGACAATGTCAAGAATCGCCCCAAAGAAAATCCAGTCTGAAAATTAAGTTCATGCGCTGCATGGTGCCAGACTTTGCTTTCTGCTGACTCCCCCTTCAGAATCCCTTTCATCTTTTGATCTTTGAGTCTTGTGTGTTTAATAGGCGCTAGTGGTGGGACTGGATATACAGTGGGACTTACTTTAAGATGAACTCGATTGAGACGAAACCCTCACGGGACGATATTGTGCTGAAGAAAAGTGACTATGTGCTCTCATGTTGAAGAGAGTTTTACGCGCACGCATGCACTACGCACGCATGCACTCACGCACGGACGAACACACGCACGCACCACGCACGCACGCACGCACTCACTCTTATCCCCCTCCCCCCACTATAGTACTAAATGCTAAGCCATTGTAGTCTTTCAGATCTTTACATTTCATTTGTACACTTCTTGAAGTACATCACTGATTTACTATCCTTTCAAAGTGTGGATAGAATTGACAAAACAGAATCATGTTGCTTGATCATGAAACTCGTTGGAAGGATTGAGGTTGAGTATGACGGCTTACTAGTGCCAAAACCTAGGGTTACCATTTTCACGTGAAAATTAGTAATTAACAGTAAAATTAGTAACTTTCACGTGTTAATTACTAATCTTTAGTTTTGGCGCTAGTAAGCCGTCATAGTTGAGGTTTAAACAAAATGATAAACAAAAAGCCTGTGTGCATGGCCCCGTCTATGTTCGGTATATATTGTGTTATGATGTTGATGACTATGAGGATACCTGCTACATAAACCAAAGACAGGGTTCGGAGACATTCGGCATCGTTGCTGCATACCAAAGTGAGAGAGAGAGACCGCGAGAGAGAGAGAGGGGAGGGGATAAAGAGAGAGAGAGAGAGAGAGAGAGAGAGAGAGAGAGGGATGAAAACAGAGAGAGACAGAGACAGAGACAGAGACAGAGAGACAGAGAGAGAGAGAGAGAGAGAGAGAGAGAGAGAGAGAGAGAGAGAGAGAGAGAGAGAGAGAGAGAGAGAGAGAGAGAGAGAGAGAGAGAGAGAGAGAGAGAGAGAGAGAGAGAGAGAGAGAGAGAGAGAGAGAAAGAGAGATAGACATAGAGAGACAGAGAGAGAGGGAGAGAGAGACAGAGAGAGAGAGAGAGAGAGAGAGAGAGAGAGAGAGAGCTCTTAAAACTCTGACACGTGATTACCAAGACAAGGTCACGTGTCACTGAGTGAGCTTCGTTCAGATTTATCGCTCCATGCAGTGCCACTCTCTCAGACCGAAAGGAAGCGCAGTGGAAATGGAAACATGAAAACGTTGCGACAGATCAAAGCAAGGAAGATGGAAAAAGACGCCATCAACGGGTCTTTATTTGCCGTCGCAAAACACCAGGTGTTGAAAAGATTCTCTTGTCAGCGTAAAAGTTTTTCTTAGACCCCCGCTGCGCAACATAAATTGCATAAAGAGACACACTCAGACCGCCAGCCGAGACAGTATAGAGGGTGCGGAGAGAACGAACGAATACCGAGTACGGAACCGAGACAAAGATCACATAGAGAATACAACATGGCATGCTGTGTCGTACCAGATTTACACGAGTTGCTTATTTAAATATTGAGGTGCGAGCGAAAACGAGCTTTTCAATATTTGAAAAATCAACGAGTGTAAATCTGGTACGAAACAGCAAGCCATGTAGTATTCTGTTTATCCTGCATACTGTACTTACGTGTATTTTACTCAAAACGTCCCGCAGTCGAGGCGTCCAAACTGAAGGCGCTTCTTTTGGAACATCGATCTCTTCCAAAGCCTCGTGCAATTTTTGAGGTCAAAGCAAAGAAACGTCATTCCAGAAAGTGTGGCGTGACGTGTAAGTTCTCCAGTAAAACTTCTTCAAGGAGAAACTGCAGACGCAAAAGTTGTTTCCATAAAGACATTTGTCTAGGTGACTTTGGCAACATAAGCAGTGGAAAAGTAAGTCTCTGCCAGACTAGTTTGACACGACCTCATTTACATGATGTACGCCCGTGTGGTTTGAACGATATAGTTATCTCATGAGTGGTCTCTCTTAGCCTACGTATCAATGGATATATATACGGCTTGTGTCTGTCTGTCTGTGTGTTCGCGATGCACGGCCAAAGTTCTCGATGGATCTGCTTCAAAATTGGTGGGCATATTCAGTTAGACCCCGGACACAACCTGGTCGATGAGAATTTTCAACACGTGCTCCCAGCGCGCAGCGCTGAACCGATTTTGGTTTTTCTGTAGATCCACTACATCCATTCCCAGTAACTCTTCCTTAACTTCTCCAGTGTTTTGCGCGTTTATCTCCCTTCCTTCGTGTGGCGTCAATCCATATTCCCGTTACTATTTTTAGAAGGTCACTGCACTGTCCAGAACGCGGCTTTCCTGGCATGTACCCGTAAGTTGTCCTCACTGTAAAAATGCAAAGGTCGAATCTATTTATCGAAAAATCCACTGTCATCTATCTCTATATCTATATATATATATACGACTTGTGTCTGTCTGTCTGTCTGCCTGTCTGTGTGTGTGTGTGTGTGTGTGCGCGATGCACGGCCAAAGTTCTCAATGGATCTGCTTCAAATTTGGTGGGCATATTCAGGTACACCCGGGACAGGACACAACCTGGTCGATATTTCAACACGTGCTCTCAGCGCGCAGCGCTGAACCGATTTTGGTTCCACCTCAGCTACCCGGGCCCCCATACCGACACACCAAAGCCGCTAGACCACATCACAACGCCAAAGTTCTCGGTGGATCTTTTTCAAATTTGGACACCGTATTCAGCTACACCCCGGACACAATATCATCGATGAGATATTTCAACACGTGCTCTCAGCGCGCAGCGCTGAACCGATTTTGGTTTTTCTGTTCATTTCACCATTCCCAGTAACTCTTCCTTATCTTCTCCAGTGTTTTGCGTTTATCTCCCTTCCTTCGTGTGGCTTCAATCCATATTCCCGTTTCAGTCTACGTTACTATTTTTAGAATGTCACTGCGCTGTCCAGAACGCTTCCCTTGCACCCGTAAGTTGTTCTTACTGTCAAAGTGAAAAGGTCGAATCTATTTATAGCCACGCGAAAAATACACTGTATTTATAGATATAGATATACATGTATATATATATATATATACGGCTTCTCTGTGTGTGTGTGTGTTTGTGTGTGTGTGTGTAAGCAACACCTGTGGATTATAGAGTTCTGTTTGTGATGGGGTCTTGCGCCTTTTGTCTGTCTGTATGTTCTGGCATTTGAGAAGCCACAACAGATAATATAGGGCTAAGAAATAAGCTCTAAAATTCTCAATCCCGTTTGACAGGACTTCGCCTTCAAAGGTGATTGTGGTGAACCGCCACGCTGTCTGTCTCTGTCTCGCGATTCACCCCGTTTATCTCCCTTCCTTCGCGTGGCTTCAATCCATATTCCCGTTTCTACGTTACTATTTTTAGAATGTCACTGCGCTGTCCAGAACGCTTCCCTTGCACCCGTAAGTTGTTCTTACTGTCAAAGTGAAAAGGTCGAATCAATTTAAAGCCACGCGAAAAATACACGGTCACCTATCTCTATATATTTATAGATATACATATATATACTGTTCAAAAAAAGAAACGCATAGTTGCTACTTGCCAAATTTGTTTTATTTTTCGAAAAAATTAACAGAAAATCCAATATTTAGATTATTTGTTTGAAATTTGGTATGGACACAGTTGAATGCACACACAGTTCATTTGCATCTTCAAATCAATCAGTCAATCAATACGATTGGGTGCCGAGGCTGTCAAGTCAGTAGGGGGTGTGACTGCCTTGAGCAGCAACAACTGCCCGGCACCTTCTGGGCATGGACTGGATCAGATGCCGGATATCTTGCTGTGGGATGGTGTCCCACTCCTCCTGAAGTGCCTGCAATAGATCGCGGTGATTTGCCGGCGCTTCTTCTCGCCTGCGCACACGTCTGTCCAATTCATCCCAGAGGTGTTCTATCGGGTTCATGTCTGGCGACATGGATGGCCAGGGAAGCACCTGGACATGGTGGTCGGTGAGGAACTGGGTGGTGAGTCGTGCTGTGTGCGGGCGAGCGTTGTCCTGCTGGAATATGGCATCCTGGTCAGCCAGAAGAGGAAGGGCGTGTGGGCGCAGAATTTCCTCCACGTATCGCTGGGCAGTTATGCGCCCTTGGACGTGCACCAGGGTGCTCCTTCCAGCGGTATTGATCGCCCCCCACACCATGACGCCTCCACCACCATGAACGGGTGCCTCATCCACACAGTTGGGCGCGTAACGTTCGTTTACTCTCCGGTAGACCCTCCTCCGACCATCATGTCGCTGGAGCAGGAAGTAGGACTCGTCGCTGAACCACACGTGTCTCCAGTGATTCCGGACGGTCCAGCGAAGGTGCTGGTTGCCCCACTGCACTCGGTTCTGGCGATGGCGGCGGGTGAGGACAGCTCCTCTGTGAGGTCTGCGAGCTCTCAAACCAGCTTCATGCAGGCGGTTCCGCACGGTCTGGTCCGATAATCGGTGTGGCCCGGGGAGAGCCTGGACAGAAGATGAGGCCGACAGGAAACGATTCCGGAGGTGGCGGAGCCGTATGAAGCGGTCGTGAGCAGCAGTTGTCGCCCTTGGTCTTCCCGCTCGTGGCAAGTCAGCAACGGAGCCAGTGGCTTGAAACCTGACCCACAGTCTACTGATGGTGCTCTGGGACACGTGGAAGTGCCTGGCGATTGCACTTTGACTTTGGCCTGCTTTTAAACGACCCAATGCAATTTGGCGGTCTTCTCTGCTCAATCGGGCCATCTTTCGTCGCTGAATTGTCGTCTGATTTCTTTGTGGCGAACAATCCGCTTTTATGGGTTTTGGAAGACATGGTGAGAGCTCAATATTCCCCGAGTTTCACGAGATTACACTGAAGCATGACGAGTGGTCATGCCAAATGAGCAATTTTGACATTGTAGCCACTGATAACGCATGCGTCACGTGCAGAGCTCACTTGTGGCAATGGACGAAAGGTCGACGACCAGATAAACATTTTCTGCAGTTTGGTGGATATCCTTGTAGCCATATAACTAAATTAACCAAATATTACAAGCTATGCGTTTCTTTTTTTGAACAGTATATATACGGCTTCTCTGTGTGTGTGTGTGTGTTTGTGTGTGTGTGTAAGCAACACCTGTGGATTATAGAGTTCTGTTTGTGATGGGGTCTAGCGACTTTTGTCTGTCTGTATGTTCTGGCATTTGAGAAGCCACAACAGATAATATAGGGCTAAGAAATAAGCTCTAAAATTCTCAATCCCGTTTGACAGGACTTCGCCTTCAAAGGTGATTGTGGTGAACCGCCACGCTGTCTGTCTCTGTCTCGCGATTCACCCCGGCGAAGCCGGGTATTCCTCTAGTATTTATATATATAGATAGATATATACGGCTTCTGTGTGTGTGTGTGTGTGTGTGTGTGTGTGTGTGTGTGTGTGTGTGTGTGTGTGTGTGTGTGTGTGTGTGTGTGTGTGTGGAGGCAACACCTGTGGATTGTAGAGTTCTGTTTGTGATGGGGTCTGGCGGCTTTTGTCTGTCTGTATGTTCTGGCCTTTGAGAAACCATAACAGTTAATATAGGGCTTAGAAATAAGCTCTAAATTCTCAATCCCGTTTGAGAGGACTTCAAAGGTGATTGTGGTGTTTCGGCACTCGGTTACATTTGACGTCGTCGACAGGGATGGGACTCGATATGATATGTTCAGGAATGGCATTATGGCCACTGAATCATTTTCGTGCTATTCCCATTCCACCAACCTGGGAGGGACCTAAGCTTGGCGGGTCCATGGTTCGGAACTTTGGGGACACAGTTCATTCAAAGGGGGTCGAGTGTGACAGGGAGACTACCGTCGCCCTTCACAGCAGACTCTGCAGAGTTGTTCGCCTTAGAAGTTGTGAGCTATTTATAGCTAGCTCGCCAGGCAACACCTGTGGATTGTAGAGTTCTGTTTGTGATGGGGTCTGGCGGCTTTTGTCTCTCTGTATGTTCTTGCCTTCCTTTCAGTGGGCACAAACTGGTGGATGAAAATGTCCAACACGTGCTCTAAGACGGTGAACCGCCACGCTGTCTGTCTCTGTCTCGCGATTCACCCGGCGAAGCCGGGTATTCCTCTAGTGTAAGATAAATGGTGTTCTCGTCTCAGACTGTTGATGTAACACCCGTTCTAACTCTCACCGACTTCCCCCTGCGGGACGAAGTAATATCAACAATCAATCAATCAATCAATCAATATGAGGCTTATATCGCGCCTATTCCATGGGTACAGTTCTAAGCGCGGGGATTTATTTATTTTTTATTTTATGCAATTTATATCGCGCACATTTTCAAGGCGCAGGGATTTATTTATGCCGTGTGAGATGGAATTTGTTTTTACACAATACATCACGCATTCACATCGGCCAGCAGATCGCAGCCATTTCGGCGCATATTCTACTTTTCACGGCCTATTATTCCAAGTCACACGGGTATTTTGGTGGACATTTTTATCTATGCCTATACAATTTTGCCAGGAAAGACCCTTTTGTCAATCGTGGGATCTTTAACGTCCACACCCCAATGTAGTGTACACGAAGGGACCTCGGTTTTTCGTCTCATCCGAAAGACTAGCACTTGAACCCACCACCTAGGTTAGGAAAGGGGGGAGAAAATTGCTAACGCCCTGACTCAGGGTCGAACTCGCAACCTCTCGCTTCCGAGCGCAAGTGCGTTACCACTCGGCCACCCAGTCCTTTAACCCGCAGTCTGAAACGAGAAAAATGCCGGGCATCATCTTTGTCACGATTATGTGTACTCGGCATTTCCTACACGATCGTTCTCCTCGCAATATTTATGGTATGCCTTCAACACTGAGCGGTAACATGGCGAATTTACTTCTAACTCTGGCAACGTCGCTTCGGGAAGCCAAGTCTGTTACCTTCTAACAAACTCTCACGCACAAATAATAAAGACAAGCCTTCTATCTGCAATGAGAGCGAAAAGGCGACTGCCCTTTTCACTCAGTTGTCAAGGTATTATGCTACTTTATTGTCGTTGTTGCTGTGGTTGTGTTCGAATATGTCGGATGTTTGAAACCCATCGTTTCTGTTAACAAACAAATACAAACAAAAACAGACAGACAAACAGAAAAAAACAGAAAAAACACACACACAAACCAACCAACCAAAAACCCGTCAAAGATACGCCGCGACCAGAAAAGGGCAGAAGACAGACGTGTTGGTACGCACCGACGAAGAAAGAAGAGACAGCCACATAGATACAAGAGGACACAAACAAAAGACAAGAACAAGGAATAAGGCAAGTGATTACATTGTTGGCAGTAGGGCTACTTCGCTATCCGGTCTATTTTTAGCCCCCCCCCCCCCCCCCCCCCCCTGTGTTGACGCCTCCGTCACGACATAACAGCTATTACACATTCCTTTGTTGACACGCCACGCTCGGCACGTGCGACAGACCCGCCGCTTGTGGGGAGGACTGAACATGATGTAAACAATACAGGTGACACCATGTGTTTGGGCGCAAGTGGTTGGCAGAGCAATGGCAGAGCAATTCGCTCGATAGTGCGGTATATCAGACGGACGACGAAGATAACGTCTGACAGAAAAATTGAGCTCAGACAGATCAAGCTGCTGGATAGTCAACTAAAGACCGCCGTAAACAAAGACTTCTCCGCGACAAAAGATGAAATGAATCTTTTCAAACGATAGACATTGAGATTCAATCAATCAATCAATATGAGGCTTATATCGCGCGTATTCCGTGGGTACAGTTCTAAGCGCAGGGATTTTTAAAAATATTTTTTTACTTTTATTTTATGCAATTTATATCGCGCACAGATTCAAGGCGCAGGGATTTATTTATGCCGTGTGAGATGGAATTTTTTTTTTTTTACACAATACATCACGCATTCACATCGGCCAGCAGATCGCAGCCATTTCGGCGCATATCCTACTTTTCACGGCCTATTATTCCAAGTCACACGGGTATTTTGGTGGACATTTTTATCTATGCCTATACAATTTTGCCAGGAAAGACCCTTTTGTCAATCGTGGGATCTTTAACGTGCACACCCCAATGTAGTGTACAACGAAGGGACCTCGGTTTTTCGTCTCATCCGAAAGACCAGCACTTGAACCCACCACCTAGGTTAGGAAAGGGGGAAGAAAATTGCTAACGCCCTGACCCAGGGTCGAACTCGCAACCTCTCGCTTCCGAGCGCAAGTGCGTTACCACTCGGCCACCCAGTGAGACAGATCAAGCTGCTGGATAGTCAACTAACAGACCGCCGTAAACAAAGACTTCTCCGCGACAAAAGATGAAATGAATCTTTTTAAACGATAGTACTAGAAAAACGTATTGTCATTGAGAATTTGTATTGCAAAAGTGATGATATTGTGCTCATGTATGATTTTAACACACGGCGTAAACGCTGGTCCTTCGATCAATCAGACATGAACAAGTTTCAGAAACATGTCAAGTCGTGTCTTCGGACAATGCCCCCGATCAACCAAAGTAGTGTCTCGCGTAGTTCGCTTTTACTTCAGTGGGATGAACAGTTTCAAACAGCATGATATTTCTATCCTCATACTGTGAAATGTTGAAAAGGGCCGCTGCGAACATACTTTGGACTCTCCCCCGCTCTCTCTCTCTCTCCCCCTCTCTCCCCCTCTCTCTACCTGTCTTTTCCTTCCAAGCTCCACCTTCCGCTCTCTGTCCATCTCCCAAAACCCCCCCCCCCCTCCCATCCCCTCCCACCCCCCGCGGGTTAGGGGGAAGAATATACCCGATGCTCCCCAGCATGTCGTAAGAGGCGACTAACGGATTCTGTTTCTCTTTTTACCCTTGTTAAGTGTTTCTTGTATAGAATATAGTCAATGTTTGTAAAGATTTTAGTCAAGCAGTATGTAAGAAATGTTAAGTCCTTTGTACTGGAAACTTGCATTCTCCCCGGGGTCAGGCTATCTCCAATTAGGTGGCGGGGCGACCATCCCCAACCCGGCGGGTCCCCAGGTGGCGGATAGGGGGTGTCCCTTAGATATAAGGGATTGCAGCGATATAAGTCGGGCTTGCCCGGACGAATAAGCTGTCCTGGACCAACTGGCGGTGTTCCTATCAGAGCGGGGTGGTTAACAGGTGGCACTGTTGACTAGTAAATACCCTATGTGCTCATACGGGTTCATCACGCGGATAAGAGGCGCGTTAAAACCCCTGCTACCTGTGCTCCCAGGTAAGGTCCCTGACCAGGAGCTAAGGGTGGGGTAACCCCGACAGAAACCTCTAGTGCTGAAGTCGGCGGTACTGAGCGAGACAGCGCACTTTAACGGATCACAGTACCACGCACACCATCGCCATGAATACACACTTGCATTCTCCCAGTAAGGTAATACATTGTAGGCTACTACATAGTCTCTGGTTGGACGCCCCTGGAGCAAATTTTTGATTAGTGCTTTTGTGAACAAGAAACAATTATTGACAAGTGGCTCTATCCCACTTTCCCCGTCGCGATATAACCTTCGTGGTTGAAAACGACGTTAAACACCAAATAAAGAAAGACCCATCCCCTCCCCCTCTTCCTTGGCATGTTCACCGAGACAGATAATTAAACTGCTGAGAAACGAAAGCGGGTAACTGATGAAAACATGTTCGCTTGAATGACATGGAATGATTCGTGAAATTGACGCGAGATTGACACATAGATCTGTTAAGGTTGGGCAATCGCCAGAAACAGCTATTTACCAACTCGGAGGAAAAACAACCGAATTATTGTTTTGGAATGTGCGCGTTTTTTTGCGGATTGTGCGAACTAGCAGAAAGTTTCACGCATTTTAATGGTTTCAAACTAATGATGAAAGTGTCTTCTTCTGGACCAAATCAACAGTCTTTAGTTGAATCAACTCGGAAAACTCTTAAACGCGTTTTTGCACGCGACTCCGCGCATTTTTGAGACCAGGCAACCCGACAGCTGCCCTTTAAGAGAGAGAGAGAGAGAGAGAGAGAGAGAGAGAGACGGGGAAAACCCCCACCAAAAGCATTTAAAGATTCTCAAGTCTGTGCCTAAAGTGAGCGAGTTCCTATGGAACGGGAAACAATTTTTGTTAAAGAAGAGAGACTAAATTTAGGGAGAAGGGGCGGTGGTGGGTTTGCGGTCATTCTGATAGTAATCATCGGTCCACGCTCTCGCTCAGTGTCCAGAAGGGAAGGAACTCATTTTACCTGAGTTCAGGATGGGAGGTTGGGAGATGGGGGCAGCAATGGTATCGGCAGTCAGGATTTCATTGAAGACTGTGTCAATCAGTGCAGCCATCAAAGCCTTTACCCCTTCTCTTTTTGCCTCTCTTTTTCTCATCACGGCCTGTCGCTCCCATCGACCCTCTCTCACTGCGCCGCTGGGCCCCCAGACAGACCATGGTGTGAAACAAAGTCCTCTGCAACGGTCGTTACTGTTGTTTTCGAGACACCGCCATAATTCTTGTGAAATTGATCATGTTTACTGACCTAAGTGTACGTACCAAGGCCATCACATATATGGCCAGGCTTTAAAATGGAATGAGAGTTATGTACCAGGTTTACATTCGTTGTTTTTATCAAATATTGAACAACTCGCATTTCGTCCGCATTTCAATATTTAAAAAAAAAAGTTGTGTTAACCTGGTATTACACGGGAAGCCATGTAAAGTATTCTCTATTTAATTGGTAAAGATATCGAGGAAGAATTCCGTTCAGTTATCACAAAACTGGCCGTGGCCGAGTCACACACAGACACACGTACACAGAGACAGACACAGAGACAGACACAGACACAGACACACACACACACGAACTGCAACAAAACAAAAAAATCAAAAACAAAATAACAAAAACAATCAACCATGGAGAGACAGTTCATCGGTTTGAGGGAGATGGAGTAGTTCAGAGAGAAAAGAGCAGAATGCAAAGCCATAATGGACATAAAACACATCACTAACTGTCTCACATTCCCCTAGGACTTCTTCCTTTGCCAGCGACGCGAAAATGAAGAAGACTAGACAAAAACTCACGAAAAAATGTAATGCGAATTGCAAATGTGGTCTACCTTTTTACATTTAGTCAAGTTTTGACTAAATGTTTTAACGTAGAGGGGGGAATCGAGACGCGGGTCGTGGTGTATGTGCGTGTGTGTGTGTGTGTGTCTGTCTGTGTGTGTGTGTAGAGCGATTCAGACTAAACTACTGGACCGATCTTTATGAAATTTGACATGAGAGTTCCTGGGTATGAAATCCCCGAACGTTTTTTTTCATTTTTTTTATAAATGTCTTTGATGACGTCATATCCGGCTTTTCGTGAAAGTTGAGGCGGCACTGTCACGCCCTCATTTTTCAACCAAATTGGTTGAAATTTTGGTCAAGTAATTTTCGACGAAGCCCGGACTTCGGTATTGCATTTCAGCTTGGTGGCTTAAAAATTAATTAATGACTTTGGTCATTAAAAATCTGAAAATTGTAAAAAAAAATAAAAATTTATAAAACGATCCAAATTTACGTTCATCTTATTCTCCATCATTTTCTGATTCCAAAAACATATAAATATGTTATATTTGGATTAAAAACAAGCTCTGAAAATTAAATATATAAAAATTATTATCAAAATTAAATTGTCGAAATCAATTTAAAAACACTTTCATCTTATTCCTTGTCGGTTCCTGATTCCAAAAACATATAGATATGATATGTTTGGATTAAAAACACGCTCAGAAAGTTAAAACAAAGAGAGGTACAGAAAAGCGTGCTATCCTTCTTAGCGCAACTACTACCCCGCTCTTCTTGTCAATTTCACTACCTTTGCCATGAGCGGTGGACTGACGATGCTACGAGTATACGGTCTTGCTGAAAAATGGCATTGCGTTCAGTTTCATTCTGTGAGTTCGACAGCTACTTGACTAAATGTTGTATTTTCGCCTTACGCGACTTGTTTTGTTATGCGCGCGCGCAAACTCTATGTGTGTGCGCGCATATGTGTGTGTGGGTGTGTGTGTGTGGGTGTGTTTGGGGGGAGGAGATGGGGAGGGATAAGGCCAACTAGGGGCATGGGGAAGTCAAAGAGGGGTTTGGGAGAGTTAGAGAAACTGTTTTCGTGTCACAAGCTGAAGTCTACAAACCAGTCCTGCATTTCGTCAATCGCAGTACGCCGTTTTTGTCTGTTTTCAGTGCAGAGAAGGCATTAGACGCTGAAGAAGAAATCGCATTGTAAATATCCACAACCAGGACTTATTTTTAGGATTCGCCTCTGTTCTTCCCCTCGTCGAAAGATCAATTGAGTTCTGTCACTGAAATTCGAAAAAACAGGTAACAGGCGGGGATGCAGACGGCTCAGAGAGACAGAGAGAGACAGAGAGAGGGGAGGGGGGGGGGGGGGGGGGGGGGGGAGCTGGGGTTAGTGGGCGAGGGAAGAGCAAATCTGCCAAAAGTGTGTATATCGCGAAACTCGTGCAACTCGTGCTATTGGCCTATCGTATAGGACCACCGAACACTGGAAAGAGGTGTGTCTTCCATACGTTGACACGAACTTTTAAAGCAACCTGCCCACCCTTTTGAGTAAAATGGTATAAACCAGGGGTGAGATACACGAGGAAGTTACCAACCAATAGGGAGGCAGCCGCGGTGTTGGATTGGAGTACGTTTAGGATGTAGGCAAAATATTCTGAAAGTTTCAAAGCAATCCTCTGAAACATTGCTCAAATACATCGCTTTTTGTCATGATACCATTCAAAATTGACGCAGAAAACCCCCTTTTTTGAACGCTCATGCGATCGACACCTGCATCTGTAGGAATAGCATAGCACAAAAAATATGCAAGCTAGCTAAACAAAACAACATGTTCTGGGTAGACAATTTATTGGATTTTCTCCTCGTATGTAAAAGTTTCAAAACCTTGCTTATTGTGATTTTTCGTCGAGTTTTAATTGGTCTCTTCCGATTTTGTCCGGTCGATTTGTTGGGTACCCTAATTATTTGAGCAGGCAGTCACATGTTCCCTGTAAAATAAATCTTTAATCCGAAAGGTGATTCAGAAAGTCGTGTGAACGGCATTAACTGGCAATGAAATGACACGGGAATTAGTGCTTTAATTCAGATGCAATATTTGTCGCAATACTGTTTTGGCGAAGTTTATAAATGTTACGCAACCCCGAGTCCTGGATAGCTGACATATTTTCCAGAGGGTCAATTTTCACGTATTCCCGAGCTTCTGTAGAAAGGAAACAAATGGTATCGGTCTCGGATATTTGAAAGGAAATCAAGATTAATAACAAGATTTGAAGAAACATGTGAAAAGACATAAGCTTTTTAGAACCTTTTACATTTTGACTGTGATGGACCTAGCATCAAAAAACAAGAAAGGTAGGTTGTTGGAACGTTTGTTATTGACAAAACAATACATTCACAAATATATCGACCCAACGGTCTTTTAAGTGCACTGACAAACAATTAATAACGAAAACTTATCTGGCTGATTTTTTCTTCCGC
>NC_090256.1:54275623-54373123 GCF_037325665.1 Littorina saxatilis | reverse complement strand
TGTGCAAGGGGTCACCACGCTTTTGAGAACATGCGCGAGAGTCGTGCAGTGCTATAGCTTAGTTTTGGTCTCGTCTTGCCGAGACTATCATCACAGCGTCATAGATTTCATGAAGTCTGTCATCCATCGCGTCATATTATGGGGACTAATCTGTTATGTTTTCTTCTATTCGCAGTTCTGTTTCTCTCTTGTGATCAACATGACAAGCCGTATGTGTTTGAGTGTGTGTAGTTTGATCCCGACCCGCTCGTGACGAGTGCCTGTGGTACCTGGTACACTATAAGATGTTTGGTGGCTTGTTGACAGACCAGCTTTTTTGTTGGTCCAAGGGGACCATATCGTCTTTTGTTTCATATTTATCGACCAAGGCCGAAGGCCGCGGTTGATAAATATGAGACAAAAGGCGATATGCTCCCCGAGGACCAACAACAAAGTGCTGGTCTGACAACAAGCTACCAAACATCGTTTTTGTCATCATTTTGGTTGTGCAACAAAATGCACAATAACCCACAGGGAGAAGAATTTTTAGAATCCAACTCCGGGCCACAAAGCATCGACACAGTAGCACGAGATAACACGTCAAAGTTGTATGTGACGTCAAACGTAGCTTGTTGACGCTTTTCTTCCAGTCTGAAAATGTACAGAGCTGCGATCATACCTGTGAATTCAGTTAGTGTTGAGCACATTTCTTTTCTTTTAAGTGTTTATGACTTTTCGTTGTGGATTTTGCGATTACAGAGATAAGTTGCAAATTTACCATGAGTCGCCGCGGTAATTATCAACATTGATTGGGTCTTTGAGAGTGAATGCTTACAATCGTTGTCCTCGGAAACACAAATCCAAAGCCACTATGGTTCCACACATCAAACAATCAGCCTGATTGGCTTTTACTTTGACAATCCACGTTTCACATGAAAGCTCAAACCCATTCACCACCTCGAGTTATTGCATGGGGAACATGAGATTTATTTACCAGGTGTTTGTGAATGAAAACCCGTGAAAATGATGACAAACGTTCTTATCGGTACATCATCGACTACGACTGTTCTCTGGACAAGCTGTTCGATGCAATTTGCGAGTTTTTCTAGCTCTTCTGTGGTGCAGAAGGCCCTTATAGACGATGAAGGTGTCCAAGATCTCAGGAGATGCGTGTGTAACCACTAGGTATTCAGTCAAATCCGTGTAAGAGGCTTTCAGCTGACGGGGACAACCAAGCCACCATTATGCACCGACTTGACATAGATCAACAGACGTGCCTTCACAGGCTTTAGAACTGTGTGTGCAGAGGTCATCTGAACAGACAACTAAAGCTTGATGTTTCCGTCGCACGTTGTCTTTTGGATCTTCATGGGATATACAGTTTACAACACTCGTGGTTTTGTATATGGCTTGTATTTCAGTCAAGACCCAGCGGGAATATCAAAGGGACTCACAGTCTCGTGAGTCCCTTGATATTCATCCGCTGGGTCTTGACTGAAATACAAGCCATATAAAAAACCACTCGTGTTGTAACCTCTCTCTCTCTATATATATATATATATATATTTTTTTTTAAAGAGATCAACATTATTTAAACCAGATTTTAAGGAACAAATATAAAAAAAGACATGAGCTTTTTCGAACCTTCTATATTTTTTCTGTTTTTGAATCAAACAAGTCGCGCAAGACGAAAATACAACATTTAGTCAAGCTGTCGTACTAACAGAATGACACTGAACGTACTGCATTTGTTTCACAAAGACCGTATACTCGTAGCATCGTCAGTCCACCGCTCGTGGCAAAGGCAGTGAAATTGACTAGCCAGAATAGCGCGGTAGTGGTTACGCTGAGCAGGATAGCACGCTTTTCTGTATCTCTGTTCTTTTGAACTTTCTGAGCTTGTTTTTAATTCAAATATATCATATGTATATGTTTTTGGAATCAGGAACCGACAAGGAATCAGATGAAATTGTTTTTAAAGGTGGTCGTCTACATTTTTGCTTTTTTTCAATAATCTTATGGTTAAATTTCGCTAAAAAGTTATGTCAGATGATGAATGAACCATGGGGAAAAAAGTTATAGAAAAAAAAAATGTTACACAAATAAATCTGTGCTAGAAAAAAAAAAGAAAAAAAAGAACACAAGTGACCTTGATTCTTCTCATTCTCGGACTAACGTCAGCACAAACACATGTTGTTTGAAGATCTGGTAGGGTTGATGATACTGGGCTCATTCTAGTCCTTTGAAGTCAACATCATCGTCTTCACTGTCGTCTCCACTCTCAGCTTCTTCTGGAAGAAAACTCGCGGGCACATACCGAAACATTGTCTGCAGCTTCGTTTTCAAGATATTTAAAGGCTTTTAGTTTGTACGAGCGTATGTCACTGTAAAGGATTTGTGCTTCGGCATGGCTGAACATAGAGAAGTGTTAAACACTCATTAAAAAACGTCACTGGACGACTTCACTGTGGGACATGACGTAATTTTATCCCCCCTCCCCCCCCACCCCACCCAAAAAAAGGAGAACCATCGAACAGTGTGTACCAATCGTAGATATAGGAGGCCGACTGTCCTAAAACTTGTTTTCTTTAAACCGGGGTGTAGAGCGGCAGCCAAACTCAAAATCATACTGAAACCGTAATAAAATTCCTTTTAAACCCATTTAAGTTTTGTTACAGTCTATAGGCACCAAATAATCACAAGAAAGAGTTCTAGAAAAATCTAGTGGGGGAAAGTCTATTTTTAGACCAAATGAAACCATTTGAGGATTATTGCAACTGAGAATATGGCAGTACTATAGCTTGCAGCACAGTGAACATTGTTTCATGCAGTATGGGTTGATTAACTTGTGTCATGTTTTCAACTAAAAAAATAGCATATGTGGCAATTTCAAAATCTGTTCCAAATAAGAATTTAACCATTTAAGAATCTCAACAACAAAAAAAGGCCCCCGAAGATCATTTGTAAGAAATGACAATTGATATCTGCAAACCATGTCATATACATGGACATGGCAGCATATTAAAACTTATATTACTCATAAAGTTCAATCCATTTGAGGATTGAACCATTCAGGAGTTTTACCAAAATCTGTCCCAAATAAGAATATAACCATTTGAGAATCTTAACAAACAAACAAGTCGCGTAAGGCGAAAATACAATATTTAGTCAAGTAGCTGCCATTTTTCAGCAAGACCGTATACTCGTAGCATCGTCAGTCCACCGCTCATGGCAAAGGCAGTGAAATTGACAAGAAGAGCGGGGTAGTAGTTGCGCTAAGAAGGATAGCACGCTTTTCTGTACCTCTTTTTGTTTTAACTTTCTGAGCGTGTTTTTAATCCAAACATATCATATCTATATGTTTTTGGAATCAGGAACCGACAAGGAATAAGATGAAAGTGTTTTTAAATTGATTTGGACAATTTAATTTTGATAATAATTTTTATATATTTAATTTTCAGAGCTTGTTTTTAATCCGAATATAACATATTTATATGTTTTTGGAATCAGCAAATGATGGAGAATAAGATAAACGTAAATTTGGATCGTTTTATAATTTTTTATTTTTTTTTACAATTTTCAGATTTTTAATGACCAAAGTCATTAATTAATTTTTAAGCCATCACGCTGAAATGCAATACCGAAGTCCGGGCTTCGTCGAAGACTACTTGACCAAAATTTCAACCAATTTGGTTGAAAAATGAGGGCGTGACAGTGCCGCCTCAACTTTCACGAAAAGCCGGATATGACGTCATCAAAGACATTTATCGAAAAAAGGAGAAAAACGTTCGGGGATATCAATCCCAGGAACTCTCATGTAAAATTTCATAAAGATCGGCCCAGTAGTTTGGTCTGAATCGCTCTACACGCACGCACGCACGCACGCACGCACGCACACACACACACACACACATACACCACGACCCTCGTTTCGATTCCCCCTCGATGTTAAAATATTTAGTCAAAACTTGACTAAATATAAAAAGGACTCCGAAGATTTGTAAGAAATGACAACTGATATATGCAAATCATGTAATATACATGGACATGATCTAGCAGCATATTAAAACTTATAATACTCATAAAATTCAATCCATTTGAGGATTGAATCATTCAGGAATTATACAATTTTGTTCAATATTTTAGGAAAACAGGACTTACCAGTTGGTTGTTGACAGGACCTTTTCTCCTGCTCTTTCTCTCAGATTTGCACAACTGTCAATGTAATTTTTTCTGGAACCTATATCTTCCCAGATGTCAGATGTCTTTTTATATTATGATCACGTGTGTCGATATATTGTTTCAATCCGGTTACAATTCAAGTCACACACTACTAAAACCTACAATCCAGATTCAAATTTCACACACAAGATCGTCTACTTCCTCTTCGTGACCCGCACTGTTAAAACAACTTTCCCCCTTGCAGTGAGCACAGGCTGCTGTGCATGGCAATCCGTACAACCGACACGAGCACCTCCGGGTCAAACAGTCGGTCTTACATGTGCAGCGGATGAGGTGAAGGAGGTCCTCCGGAGCAGGGGTTCTGTTTGTGTAGATTGGGAACATCTTGTCCCCTGTAATATTCCATCCCCACTCTAGTGGGTCCATGGCATCTCCTTTCAGTGAAATCCACTCCTGTATTTGGTAGTAGGATCTCATTGAATGGAACTGAGCTGCTGCTGATGTTGGTGGAAGCTGTTGAGGCTCAATTGAAGATGTTGATGTCACCAGTTTTTGCTGGTACTTTACGTACCCCAAGGAATTGAGACTTCTTTCCTCTTCGCCGTTGCTGTAGAGAAATACCATGGCTTTCTCCCCAGCTTTGATGATTCTTTCACAGGATGTCCGAGGTGTTTCAAAAACCTGTGACTGTTCCCTTAGGAAAGAAGACCTTGCCGATTTCTTCAGGATCGTTCCTTTCCCAATGGAATGCAGTCCACTTGTTGTGTCACAGCCTCCAAAGCCATGGCAGAACAGTAGCGTTTTGCTCAGGTCTGTGCACTCAGCATTCAATGCGGTCTGTGCTACTTTGATGTCCCAGTTCCTTTCTCCCGCTGCCATGTACACCTTCCTATGGAATTCTTGAGTGTGGTATAACAGGAGGATGAGAAGGTCTGTGTCGTTGGCTACCAAAGTAGTGAAAAAAGCAGTTGCTTTTTGCAGGACAGTGCGCACAATGCAGCAGTCGGCATCACCATCTTCTTGGATAACTTCTATCCCGCTGTCTTCCAGAGCTTTGGAAAGTCTGTTGATGAACCGTTGCTTGTTGACTTCATTTTTGAGAAATGCTTCCCTTGTATCAGCAACAAACATGTCATCTTCAAACTGGACGTCATTTGTTGTTTTTAGACCATTCTTTCTTCGTAGATGGGCTGCGTCTTTCGTTGAAGGGCCACTGCCGTATCCATCAAAAACTACGGTTGCCAGTCCATAGTGTCGTATGACGAAGTCCACGTAGCATGCAATGAGTTGGACGAAGGTCGCGGTTTTGCTCCAGGTCTGACTGTACAGAAGTGCCCCTCCATCCAGCACATAGGTCACATCCTTTGGGAGCTCTTTTACGTCTTGCTTTGTGGCCGCCCAAATGTATTTTGCCAGTTCATGTTTTCTTGCTTCCCGAGGTAGTCCTGCTTTATCAAATAGAGCTGTAGGGATGGGGTTGAGTTCAAACTCAAAGCACTCAGGCATACGTTCAGGAGTCACTTGTGCAATCTTTGTTAAACGCTGGAAAAGGAGGTTTGGGTCTACTGCAAATGGTTCATTGTTGGTAAAGACAGTCGTCGTCTTGGTTGCCATTGTGACAGCCTGGTCTGACTTTTTCATGTGCACGTCATCCATGGTCCTGCCGGTTATCTGGGTAACAATATCCTGTCCAATCTGTTGGGCACTTTCCACGTTTACAACCTCATCAAATTCCCGGCCACTGGACACCAAGGTCGAATGGATTCCGGCTTAAAAAGTAGCCGATGAGCTTGAGGGTATCAGCGTGATCTCTGACTTGTCTGGCCTGTCTACAGTCTTTGTGCTGTTCGCTTGTTGCAAATTCCACACCAGTAACACGCTGCATGGATGTGTTGACATGAGCACTGGCTGGCATGCCCAGCAGCCACAGAAGACGTTCAGTTGGGCCCATCCCACAACCACGAGTAAGTTTTAATATGCTGCTAGATCATGTCCATGTATATTACATGATTTGCAAATATCAGTTGTCATTTCTTACAAATCTTCGGAGTCCTTTTTATATTTAGTCAAGTTTTGACTAAATATTTTAACATCGAGGGGGAATCGAAACGAGGGTCGTGGTGTATGTGCGTGTGTGTGTGTGTGTGTGTGTCTGTCTGTGTGTGTGTGTGTGTAGAGCGATTCAGACTAAACTACTGGACCGATCTTTATGAAATTTGACATGAGAGTTCCTGGGTATGAAATCCCCGAACGTTTTTTTCATTTTTTTGATAAATGTCTTTGATGACGTCATATCCGGCTTTTCGTGAAAGTTGAGGCGGCACTGTCACGCCCTCATTTTTCAACCAAATTGGTTGAAATTTTGGTCAAGTAATCTTCGACGAAGCCCGGGGTTCGGTATTGCATTTCAGCTTGGTGGCTTAAAAATTAATTAATGACTTTGGTCATTAAAAATCGGAAAATTGTAAAAAAAATTAAAAATTTATAAAACGATCCAAATTTACGTTTATCTTATTCTCCATCATTTGCTGATTCCAAAAACATATAAATATGTTATATTCGGATTAAAAACAAGCTCTGAAAATTAAATATATAAAAATTATTATCAAAATTAAATTGTCGAAATCAATTTAAAAACACTTTCATCTTATTCCTTGTCGGTTCCTGATTCCAAAAACATATAGATATGATATGGTTGGATTAAAAACACGCTCAGAAAGTTAAAACAAAGAGAGGTACAGAAAAGCGTGCTATCCTTCTTAGCGCAACTACTACCCCGCTCTTCTTGTCAATTTCACTGCCTTTGCCGTGAGCGGTGGACTGACGATGCTACGAGTATACGGTCTTGCTGAAAAATGGCATTGCGTTCAGTTTCATTCTGTGAGTTCGACAGCTACTTGACTAAATATTGTATTTTCGCCTTACGCGACTTGTTTGTTTGTTAAGATTCTCAAATGGTTATATTCTTATTTGGGACAGATTTTGGTAAAACTCCTGAATGGTTCAATCCTCAAATGGATTGAACTTTATGAGTAATATAAGTTTTAATATGCTGCCATGTCCATGTATATGACATGGTTTGCAGATATCAGTTGTCATTTCTTACAAATGATCTTCGGGGGCCTTTTTTTGTTGTTGAGATTCTTAAATGGTTAAATTCTTATTTGGAACAGATTTTGAAATTGCCACATATGCTATTTTTTTAGTTGAAAACATGACACAAGTTAATCAACCCATACTGCATGAAACAATGTTCACTGTGCTGCAAGCTATAGTACTGCCATATTCTCAGTTGCAATAATCCTCAAATGGTTTCATTTGGTCTAAAAATAGACTTTCCCCCACTAGATTTTTCTAGAACTCGGCAAGAATGTTCAACATATCATGGCCTATCCCTGCATACTGCTAATAATTTAAAAGTAATTAATTAACACTATTTGGTACTGTTACCCGTCTAGTGGGCGTTTGCAAGATACTGGGCGTTTGCTAGGGATTTTAGGGTGCGTATCGCTAGGGCTACGTGTCATTTGTGCTACGTGTCATTTGTCCTATGTGTCATTTGTGCTACGTGCCGCTATCGCTACGTTGATTAGTGCTACAAATAATTTGTCGATGAGTCGCTATCATTCGTTCATTATCACTACGTGTCGACAGCACTACATCTTTTAGCGCTACGTGTCATTATCGCTACGTGTCAATACCACTACTTACTGACGACTCTCTCTTTTTCATTTTTTTCTCTCGCTCTCACTGACTCCTGGTTTGTGTGTGTATATGTATGTGTCTATATGTATGTCTGTGTATGTATGTGTGTGCGTGTGTGTGTGTGTCTGTCTGTTTCAGTGTGTATGTGTGTGTGTGTGTGTGTGTGTGTGTGTGTGTGTGCATGCCATATGTGCGTGCGTGCGTACGTGCGTGCATGTATGCATGTATGTATGTTTATGTATTTACGTGCGTTCGTGCGTGCGCGCGCGCGTGTGTGTGTTTGTGTATGCTTTTGCTATCAAGCATATGATATCTACTGTAATAGTTTCATGCATTTGTTGTATGCATTTAATGACTGCTTCAGATGTGTATATTGCTATTTCATATGTTACGTGGATTTCCATTGGTCAATTGGGCAAAACTGAGCTCAGTGCAAAAGTGATATCGACGACATTTCCGTCGATATCAGTTTTGATATCGACGACCTCTTTATTGCTTCCCCACTTCAAAAACAAAAACACCTAAATTTAAAAACAAACAAGGTATAACCGAGGATATTGAAACCTTTTCTTCTCTCCCAAATTCTTTTATGAAATGAGAGGGGAGGGAGAGAGAGAGAGGGGGGGGGGGGGGGATTGACAAACAGACAGACAGAAAAAGCGCCAGAAAGCAGAAGAGAGAGACAGTTAACAGAGAGAGGGATGGAGGGTGCTTTTTATTTTATGGTTGGTTGGTTTTAGTTCTTATATTAATGCACTGTTTTTTGACAATAGTTTTCATTCGGTAAAAGGCAAATTCAATTACCGCTCTCTCTCTCTCTCTTTCTCTCTCTCTCTCTCTCTCTCTCTCTCTCTCTATCTTCATTACACACACACACACACACACATACACACACACACACACACACACGCACACGCACACGCACAAACGCATACGTACACACGGTATCGTACACAAAAAATCACACACAGAAAAAACATCCGTGTATGTATATACGGTATCATGCGAGAGAGAGAGGTAGAGAGTGGGGAGGGGGAAAGAGCGAGCGAGAAAGAAAGAGCGAGAGAAGACAGAAAGACAGATGGAGAGAGAGAGGGGGAAGAGAGCGGGAGAGACAAGGAGAGAGCGATTTTAAAGAGGTACAGAGAAAGAGCGATTGAGAGGTGCAGAGAGAGAGAGAGAGAGAGAGAGAGAGAGAGAGAGAGAGAGAGAGAGAGAGAGAGAGAGAGAGAGAGCGCTCAGAATGGTTTATTATACTAAGGCCACAGACTCATATACAAACCACGGGGGATGGCGGAAGAACAAAATCAAAACAAACACCAACAACAACCATGAAATAAATACGTGGTGAAGAAAAAAGCGAGAGAGAGAGAGAACTTTGAACTTTGAACTTTGAACTTTATTACAGGAAAGATAGCATTAGGTCCGTAGGACCTTTCTTACAGCTAGTCCTGAGAGGGAGAGAGAGAGAGAGAGAGAGAGAGAGAGAGAGAGAGAGAGAGAGAGAGAGAGAGAGAGAGAGAGAGAGAGAGAGACGCACACACAGAGAGACAGAGACGGACAGATCAGACAGACAGCCATGCAGACATATATATATATACTAGAGGAATACCCGGCTTCGCCGGGGTGAATCGCGAGACAAAGACAGACAGCGTGGCGGTTCATCACAATCACCTCTGCAGGCGAAGTCCTGTCAAACGGGATTGAGAATTTTAGAGCTTATTTCTTAGCCCTATATTATCTGTTGTGGCTTCTCAAATGCCAGATCATACAGACAGACAAAAGCCGCTAGACCCCATCACAAACAGAACTCTACAATCCACAGGTTTTTGCCCACACACACACACACACACAAACACACACACAGAGAAGCCGTATATATATATATATATATATATGTATATCTATATCTATAAATATATAGAGATAGGTGAGAGTGTATTTTTCGCGTGGCTATAAATTGATTCGACCTTTTCACTTTGACAGTAAGAACAATTTACGGGTGCAAGGGAAGCGTTCTGGACAGCGCAGTGACATTCTAAAAATAGTTACTCAGAAACGGGAATTTGGGGTGAACGGCGCGAGACAGAGACAGACAGCGTGGCGGTTCACCACAATCACCTTTGAAGGCGAAGTCCTGTCAAACGGGATTGAGAATTTTAGAGCTTATTTCTTGGCCCTATATTATCTGCTGTGGCTTCTCACATGCCAGAACATACAGACAGTTAAAATTAATATTAAAAGTCCTACGGTTTTGAGCCATTAAGGACTTGAGTGTTTGTCCGCTTTCAAAAAGAGGAAAGAAAGAAACAAAAAATAAGGAGAGGAGGGCAGGGGGTGGGGTTGAGTTGATAATGCTCTGTGGAATTTGTTAAAATGAAAAGTAGTTAAGATGTTTCTTGGTAAGAATTATAAGTCTGTATTCTATATCTTGAATAACGGGCTTGTAATATTATTTTTTTATTTTATTTCAAATCGAGTTAAAAAGTGGAACCTTTCAGGATCACCAATAAAACCAAATAGATGAGCAAGTAAGAGGAACACGAACAATAAATCTCAAAACTTTTTACAAATAAAAGGATTAAGATGTAAGCCACGAAGGCCGTGGTAATAAAAACAATATGTACAGTTTGGCGACTAGTGGGCCTTGGGTGAGGATATGTTGTCTAGAAGGTAGTCGCTGGAATCAGGAGGGATGGCGGGAGCCACTCGACCTCAAACTGAAACACGCTGATGTGATAATCTGGGCTTAGTTATACCCACAGCCCCATGTCCGAGTCCCTGACCAGTCGGCACAGCAGCAAGCTGTGTGACCAGCCTAGAGAACTGCTACTGCGCAGATAATCCTGGGGACTCAGACCATGGAGCTGCATATGGTCATATAAGGTTTTAAAGGTAATTCTATTTGTAGCGCATGGAGCGAAAATGTGTTGAAATGAATAGGGTTCTCCACAATGGCAGGACTTGTTAAAGATATGGAAGCGGCAGCCGCCGGCACGGAGGCGTCTGAAGATAGTGAGGAGGTTTGTTGGGAGATCGGGGTGTAGATCGTTCATATCAATGGGTTGATAGGACAGAGATGTTACGTACTGACTTCGAATGAGTTTACGGATTTTACTGTAGAACTCGGTTACTGAGTAGCCGATGTTAGTGTTAGCTGGGCTAGATTCTGCCGCTTCTTTGGCAGCGACATCCGCCAGTTCATTTCCCCGGACCCCTACGTGAGAGGGGACCCAGAGAAATGATACGGATGTGCCGGATGAGATTAACTGGTGACATATAAAGAGGATTTCTCTTTGTAGCTCTGCCCGATTTGATGTGTTTCGATGCAGAGCTTGTAATGAAGAGCGCGAGTCAGAGCAGAAAACTACCGCACGCGGTGTGACTGGGAGGTCATTTATAAAAGTGCATGCCATGAGCAAGGCAAATAGCTCGGCTGAGAATATGGAGATGTCTTTATTAAGAGTATATTTCCTTGAGATTTTGAGATCTGGGATCACAAAGGCGCAGCCAACGCTGCCGTCTGCAAATTTGGATCCGTCAGTAAAGACTTTTAAATGCTCCGAGAATTTGTAGTTTAGGGTTTCTTTTGTAACAGTAGCTAGGTAGACGGGGTTATCTTTTTTGGTAGTATTATCTTCACTGTCGTATATGATAGTAGGGGTTTCCTCAAGCCAAGGCGGGTAGGAGGGCGGGGGGACCCTGGCCAGCTCACTGACCTTCACCCCGCTATCGGCTAGAATGCGGTTTACTGTGTCGGATAAGGGTAGCGTTTTGGCCAAGAGTTGAGTGCTATGTTTGGTGTTGGCCTCATAATTTTGGTGCTGAGGAAAAAAGTCAGTCAGGACCTCGCAGGCAGAGTTCTCTACCGCGTGGGCTCTGACAGCATACTGAGCTGAACGGAGTTTTATCTCATCCACAAGGGGCAGCCACCCACACTCGCTGTAGACTCGACTCTTACTCGCTTGTTGGGAGAGTCCCAGAGCTATTTTGAGCGCCCTGCACTCTATAATAGCCAGTTTTTTCATGAGCGCCGGGCGCGTCGCGAAATAAGCTTCGCACCCGTAAAGGAGGCGGGAGCGAATTAATGCCCGCACTACCTCTGTGACACACTTACGTCCTCTGGCCCAGGATTGGGACGCCAGGTAGCGTATGATATAAAGATCCTTGTTGGCCTTATTGATCAGATGTTCGATATGACTGGTCCAGTTAAGTCGGGTATCGATGATAACGCCGAGGAACTTAACTTCTGAGCTCGGTTTGATAATATCACAACCTATCTTTATACTGCAGTTCCTGTACAGTTGTCTACGGGAGACAACAAGAAAGACTGTTTTATTTGAGGCTAGTTGGAAGCCGTTGGTGTACATATATTGACAGAGGTTGTCGATTTTAGTTTGGTAAGAAGATAAGTCAACAGTGTTGGTAACTCTGTTATGGCGTGGTCTATTAGTGTCTATTAAGGCGAGGTCGTCCGCATACAGAAGTACACTGGCACCGTCAACCTTAACAGAAGTAATGTCATAGAGCATGATGCTGAATAAGTTTGGCGCGATGATACTGCCCTGGGGAACCCCCATGTCCAGCGCATGGGTTTCGGACACCGAAGAGCCCACTCGGACAGACATCTTGCGATTGCTGATGAAGTTTTTGATGAATTGGTACATGTGGCCAGAGACACCGATTCTGCCGAGTTTTAGGAGTAGACGAGCATGCCAGACGCTGTCGTACGCAGATTTAATATCAAAGAAGGTTCCAAGAAGAGAGTTATTACTATGTGCCAAGGTCTTTTTGATTTTTTCAGTGACGTGCACAATGTGGTCCGCACACGAACGACCTTGCCTAAAACCTGCCTGGCATGTAGGAATGATATTGTGTTTATTGAGGTGGAACTCCAGCCTCTGGTTCACCACACGCTCAAAGATCTTGCTGAGGTGGGGGGTTAGTGATATGGGGCGGTAACTGCCAGGTAGATTGCCCGGTTTTCCGCTCTTCAATACTGCTACTACTTGTGAGTCTGACCACGCTGCGGGGATAGTATCCTTTAACCAGCATAGGTTGAAAAACTGAGTGAGCAACTTAACAAAGTTAGGTGGTAGATGTTTTATCATGTGATATGATATTGGGTCTAAACCTGTGGATTTTTTTGGGTCTTTCACAGAAGAGATGGCGTTTTGGACTTCTTTTGCCTTAAACATGCAGTTTATAGGCAACTGGTTGTCATCTGGGGGGTATGTGAAACCCTTCTCCTGATCTAACCTATAATTGAGTCGTTCAGTATCTAGGGATTTTGATTGACTATTTTTGGCAAAGGTATCTGCTAATAGGTTTGCCTTTTCAGAGTCAGTTGTGGTCATTTTATCACCCGATAGTAGTGGCTTTTCTTTAGTTCTGTATCTACATTTAAATCTGCGGATTTTCTTCCAGATTTTGCCACAGTCTTTGTAATCTTTAGTTTCTTTGTGGACAAAGTTTTCCCAGTTTTGAAGTTTAGCCTCAGCGGTGATCTGGTTAAATTGTATTTCAGCTGACTTCATATTCGTGAAGTTAGCGTCTGAGCAGTGCCTGAGATATGTCCTAATGTGATATCGCTTGTTTGCCAAGGCTTCATCACAGTCTGCATTCCACCACTCATTCCTTTTGGCCTTACAGTTAGGATTTACTGATTTAAGCGGAATGTGATTATTGGCAGCAGTGAGTATACATTGACGTATGTTATTGTAAGAGGCTTCGATGTCATCCGTAAGGAGAGTTTCCTCCCTGACACCCTCGAGCTCCGCACGGAAGCTGTCCCAATTTGCCTGTTTGTAATTGTACTTTTTTCTGACCTCCGAGTTATTGCGATTAGGGGCGAAGTGGCGGAAGGTAAGAACAATGGGTAAGTGATCGGAGCCGAGGGCGTCCGGGAAAACGTTCCAGTCGATGTCAGTGACTATGGCATTTGAGCAAAGGGAGAGATCGATTGCTGACGGGGAATGGTCAGCTCTGTCTGGAAGTCTGGTTGCCGAGCCATCGTTTAGTATACAAAAGTCAGTTTCCAAAATGACGTCAGCAAGGTTGCTATTGGCATGTTTGTATCTAGGGTTAGCAGAGTCCCACAGAGGGTGGTGATTATTAAAATCACCCATCACGCACCAGTGTGCCCTGCCATGATCCAGGGATTTTAGCCAGTCGGTAGTTCCTTTTTTATTACACCCGTGGGGGTAATATATGTTAACTATGTTGAGGTTTTTGGATCCTTTTATTTCGATTTCAACAGCACATGTACTGAGATTTTCTGAACTAGGGATGAGAGGTGCAAAGGGTTTGTAATTTAAGGAAGACTTTAGATAAATAGCTGTTTGAATGAGTTGCCCTGAGCCCTTTTGCTCTACTATGGGAGGGAAGTCAAAACCATCTATAGAAGGCAGTAGGGAGCGTTTTCTCTTGACTGACTGGATAACTAAGATGTCAGCAGAGTGATTTGATATATAATTATATAGCTGAGAGAAGTTAGAGTTGATAGAGCGACAGTTCCACTGTAATATGATAAATCCGTGACCGCTTTCACTTTGTTCAGCCATTTTAACACGCACAAAGAAGGTAAGTTAAAGGGCAGATTTAAAATAGGTTAAAAAGTGGTTTTGACAGCTTTCATATCCGTCACGGACAACTGCTTGGCACCAGCAAGGGCGCCCAGCGCCAGAGTGGCGCCGCCCGGAATGAAGCGTTCAACCTTGGTGTTGGAGAGTTGTGTGTATGTAGCTGAGAGGGAGTCGATCAGGTCGAGAGGACTCTGCATCTGTCTGGCCTTAACCATGAAGCCGAGGCACTGCTCGATGAAACCTTGAAGGCCTCTTTGTTGTTCATTTAAATTTGCATATTGCTCTCCTGTTTTTAGCTTATCTAGTGCAGCGTCGGCTAGCTCAAGCTCTGCCTTCTCCTGCTCCTCCCTCATCTGCTGCTTTATTTCCTGTTCAGTTTTAAGTTTGTATTCTCTGAATCTCTGGGCCAATCCCTCCTCCATTCTCCCCATCAACCTCTCGAAGAGCTGCTCTTCTTTCGAGTCCTCCTTCCTGTTCTGGGCTTTGCGTAGGAGGGAGGCCTTTAACCCGGGGGTCCCATGAAGCGGCGCCTCTGCCCGAGCCGTCTGAGACTTACAGGGCGCCTGGGGGCCAGGATTTGGATTTTGCGAAGTTGTTTGGTGCTTCGCGGTTGCAGCAGAACTGTCCGCATGAACTGGAAGGAGTGTATTGTCATGTTCGGTCATTTTGTTTTTGATTTCTTGTATTTTATTTACTTGCCCACCCAGGGGGGGTCTCTGGACAGCCAAAGAGTACCCGGACCGGGGGGTTGAGGTCCGCCGGATCGGTTGCGGAGGGGGACGCCAGAAGGAGTCCCTCATTTCCGCTGGGGCAGTCGCTGTTTTATTTTGTTGTTTGGCGAGCTCGCGCCGCGCCCGATCCAGGGCCTCAGAATATGGTATGTATGCTGCCGACCTGATCTTATTGGCCTGCAACCTCAGTCTCATTTCCGGGCATCCAAGATAAGCGGCGGAATGCTCGCCCTTGCAGTTTACGCAATGTTTGGCCTTGGTGCACGTCGCTCCGTCGTGGCCCTTGGAGCCACATCGGGGGCAGATCTGCACTTTTGATTTGCATTGTTGTTTTAGGTGCGATAGTCTCTGGCACTTCGTACAGCGCCGCACTGGAGGAGTGTAGGGTTCGACGCCGTACACCTCACTCTCCAGAACGACGCTGTCTGGAAGAATTGCCGTTGTAAACGTGACACGGACCGCCTGAGACGGTTTCCCATCCCTAAGGAGAAGACGGCGAAAAGATCGAACCGAGGAGGGGCCCTTTTCTACAAGACTCCCATCCTCCATCCGGACGCGCACGCCCACTGCCATCTCAGACAGGTCTGTTCCTGAATGTATTGTGGGTATGCGTTTAATGACACCTTCGGTTGTTACCTCCGGACGGTGGCATTTCACTTTGATGCCGCCGATCGAGTCCAGCCTCAATAGCTTGTTTTGTTGTGATGCTGAGGAGCACCCTACCAGGACGCTCCCAGCTGCCAGCATGCGTATTTCTTTGACCTCGCCGATGGCAAGGTCAAAAGTTTTTTTCCTCCTGAGGCCGAGTCCCTGCAATGTTGCAGGGCCCTCCTTCAGGTCCTGCACCACCACGGGGAACTCTAAGAAGGAGGGAGGAGGTTGCTTGGGTTGGTAAAGAAGTTTTCTTCGGGGTCTTTGTTTTGTGTGTGTGTGTGTATTGGCAGGTGGTAGTGGCTGTTGAGTTGTCTGGTTTTCTTGTGATTCAGTTAGGGGTTGGGAGGTGTCGACCCCCCGGGCAGATGTTGCATGGGAAATACCTGTGTTTCCCTGAAGAGGGGGACCCTCGCAGAGGACCTTTTGCTTCTTTTTCTTTTTGGGCTTCTTACGATTGACTTCGGTGAAGTCTTCCTCAAAATGATCAGTAATCTGAGAGCGTGGGGGGCTATCCCGGAAGAGAAGAGATTCCGGAGAGCTCTGCCCCCCCTCAGGGTCGTCCTCCCGCAATCTCTTTCTCTTGAAAGGAGAAGATATGCTGGTTTTCTCATTGGTGATTGCTTTATTAAGCTGTTTGGATTTTGGGGACTGACCAGTCCGGCTGGCCCGGTCAGTCTCATTCAGTGATTCCATGGGAATATCTGGGGCGCGGTCAGAACCGCTTGCTGTTTGGTCCATATTAAGGGACCAATCTTGCTCCCTCAGAGCAGTGGTGTCCGTTGGAAGGTAGTTATCTACCCAGATGAACGTTTCCCGCCTATCAGCAAAGGTGGTGTTTGGCAGTTTGTGTTTAGCAACTTGGCTCATCACTTACAAGGTACGGTACGGTCACCAAGAAAAAACAAGCCAAACAGCTCAGGGTTAAAAAGGCAGGATAAAAGCAGGGTAACAAAAGCGTCCCTAGACAAAGAGTGAGCTGAAGCTCACCCCTCTAGCAACTTTCACTTCTCTCCCGAGAAACACGAGGACTCCTGCAGGGCGAGTGGGAACGCCACCAAGGGCAGCTAGCCCCCTTTCTGGACCCACGCCAAGAGCAGAGGGAGCTGTGTCGTGTGTTTAAGACACAACGAAAATGTGATTGTCCCCCTTTACCCTCAGGAATTCGGGAGAAAATCGCTATTTGAGCACTGACTTGGCTATGTAAGCTCGAGGTGCGTTAAAGCAGTCGCTATGTAATCAGCATGTTTGCTTGTGAAAGAACGCACTCTACGGGCCAGCAACTGCAGTGAATTACTCGTGCTGAGTGTGACATGACATGCACGTGACAGAACACGACATGACATACAGACAGACAAAAGCCGCTAGACCACATCACAAACAGAACTCTACAATACACAGGTTTTTGCCCACACACACACACAAACACCCACACACACAGAGAAGCCGTATATATATATGCATATCTGTATCTATAAATATATAGAGATAGGTGAGAGTGTATTTTTCGCGTGGCTATAAATTGATTCGACCTTTTCACTTTGACAGTAAGAACAACTTACGGGTGCAAGGGAAGCGTTGTGGACAGCGCAGTGGACAGCGCAGTGACATTCTAAAAATAGTAATAGTAACTTAGAACTGAACGGGAAAGCCACACGAAGGAAGGGAGATAAACGCCAAACACTGGAGAAGATAAGGAAGAGTTACTTATAATGGTGAAATGAACACAAAAATGAAAATGAGTTCAGCGCTGCGCGCTGAGAGCACGTGTTGAAATATCTCATCGATGATATTGTGTCCGGGGTGTAGCTGAATACGGTGTCCAAATTTGAAAAAGATCCACCGAGAACTTTGGCGTTGTGATGTGGTGTAGCGGCTATGGTGTGTCGGTATGGGGGCCCGGGTAGCTGAGGTGGAACCAAAATAGCTGAGGTGGAACCAAAATCGGTTCCGCGCTACGCGCTGAGAGCACGTGTTGAAATATCGACCAGGTTGTGTCCTGTACCGGGTCAACCTGAATATGCCCACCAAATTTGAAGCAGATCCATCGAGAACTTTGGCCGTGCATCGCGCACAGACAGATACACAGACAGATACACAGACAGATACACAGACAGATACACAGACACTAGTCGTATATATATATAGATATAGATATACACTCACACGCAAACACAATGGGAAGTGTCTGCCGTTTGAACATGTAGTAGTGCTATCGACACGTAGCGCTATCGACACGTAGCGCTACAGTACATTGGATTTTCAAAAATAGTGATATCGACACGTAGTTCTATTGAGACGTAGTGATAATGGCATGTGTGAATTGTGGCAATAGCACTACGTGCCGATAGCACTACTGTTTTTGGTAATTTGTGTCGATAGCACTACAGAAAATAGCGCAAACGATACGTAGCACAAATGACACGTAGCGCTAGCGGGACGCACCGGGGATTTTACGGTAGTTGCAACAAACTTCAGGCTAAATAACATCAAAAAGAAAGGACCAGAGGGAGAAAGAGAGATCACAGTATCTAAGAAAACAGCGGAAACCATGTTTATTTCCGTTTGTATTATTAAAACCACGATATCCACATCTTGCCTGTTCTTAGTGTCATGCAATCATGAATAGCAAGTTGTGTAAAAATTGAGAGACACAGAAAGGCACAGTCGTTCCCATGAAAACTTTTGGCTCACTATCTCACTATTTAGACAGGATTGTACATGAACACAGACTTATATTCGACAACCTGGCTGCTTCCTGCACAAAGTGATAATTTACTTTGATGTGTTATCATCACAGATTCCTGCTTGCGTTCGTTCATAAATCGGTCAAAAAACAATCACAAACTGCACCCAGGCTGATTAGTTGATGTGTTTAGCGATGTTCTGAGACTGTAAATCGAATAGTTTACACGGGAAGGACTGAATCTTTCACATCAATATTCAACAAGAACAAAAAAAAGTTTAAACAACACCTACGAGAAGGGGTGGGGGGGTGGGGGGGAAATCAATTTGTGTGCTTTTGTTATCATGGGAGGGAACCACCTAATCCAAGCAAAATTACGTGACACATGTGCAAAGTGAATTAAACGTGCATCAGTCACAATCAAATACAACTATATATATATATGAGTGTTGATCTATTCAGCATAATAAGTAATGTACCGGCTGATACGTCCCTGCTAAATCATCATCAGCAGATTATCATCAATATTTGTGTTCCCTATGCACAGCGTTTGTTTTTTGGTTGTTGTTTTTTGGTTCATGCAACGTTTTGGGCGTATTCTTAAGACATTTAGAGAACTGTTATGGAACTATTGGAAGCCTGAAGATCAAAGACAAAAATGCATTTACCGTAAAATGTAAAAAAACAAAAAACGGTATTCCAATAGCTCCTGCCATTCTGATTGTGGACTTTAGCATGCATAGCCGTATGTCCTTCGTTGCAAATTGAAGACAACAAATATACATGCAGCCCGATTACACTGTATGTCACGTGCCGTTATTCCATTCTTTCCATAAGCTTACCATCCCGAAGAAGGCAGTATCGTGCCGAAATATTGATTATAGATATAAACGTACCTAACCTGGTTACTGGTGTGTTTTCTTTTGATTTAAACTTTGGAACGTTAGTACAGTCTATCTGTCTTTGGATTAGTTACACTGATAAAGCTAAACGAAACTTGTTTTTAACATGGGTACTGCCTTGTAAACTGAGAAAGAAAACAAGTCGCGTAAGGCGAAATTACTACATTTAGTCAAGCTGTGGAACTCACAGAATGAAACTGAACGTAGTCCGCCGCTAGTGCAAAAGGCAGTGAAAGTGACGAGCCTGTTTGGCGCGGTAGCGATTGCGCTGTGCTGCATAGCACGCTTTATACTGTACCTCTTTTCGTTTTAACTTTCTGAGCGTGTTTTTTATCCAAACATATCATATCTATATGTTTTTGGAATCAGCAACCAACAAGGAATAAGATGAAATAGTTTTTAAAACGATTTCGGAAATTTAATTTTGATCATAATTTTTATCTTTTTAATTTTCAGAGCTTGTTTTTAATCCAAATATAACATATGTATATGTTTTTGGAATCAGAAAATGACGAAGAATAAGATGAAATTGTTTTTGGATCGTTTAATAAAAAAATAATTTTAATTACAAGTTTCCGATTTTTAATGACCAAACTCACTCATTAGTTTTTAAGCCACCAAGCTGAAATGCAATACCAAACCCCGTCCTTTGTCGAAGATTGCTTTGCCAAAATTTCAATCAATTTAATGGAAAAATGAGGGTGTGACAGTGCCGCCTCAACTTTTACAAAAAGCCGGATATGACGTCATCAAAGGTATTTATCAAAAAAATGAAAAAAACCTCCGGGGATATCATATCCAGGAACTCTCATGTCAAATTTCATAAAGATCGGCCCAGTAGTTTAGTCTGAATCGCTCTACACACACACACAGACAGACAGACAGACAGACAGACAGACAGACAGACAGACAGACACACAGACACACAGACACAGACACAGACACACACACACACACACACACACACACACACACACACACACACACACACATACACCACAACCCTCGTCTCGATTCCCCCCTCTATGTTAAAACATTTAGTCAAAACTTGACTAAATGTAAAAACCTTGGATCGGCCCCGGATAGCCATTAGGCTGTGGGGATGTTAAAAAAGAAAAACAGAAAAGAAAAGCATTGATAACCAACCAACCAACCCGCTTTCTGGAGAGGCAACAAAATATCTGTCCATTTTATTCAAAAGTGTCTAACAACCACAAAACAATTAAAGGCACAGTAAGCCTCCCGTAAACCATCACAGAGCTCCCCGAGCGTCTAAATACAGTACAAGCATACTTCCATTTGAACGCTCACCGAACGGGAACATCCTGGCTGCTTTCTGTCGAGCGTGAGACATTTTCAAAGAATTTATTTTCGTAGACTTGTTCCGTTAACAACAACGGCGCCTCGTTTTTGCGCTAGACCTAACTTTTAAAATCTAAATAATAAATTGACAGCTTGTTACACAAACATTCTTTAATCATAAAAGAATTCGTTTTTCATCAAGACAAGATCAGAACAATTCGAAGTTGTGAAAGTTTAAAAAAAGAAAATTCCGGAAGCAGGGTCACGCAAGGGTCGTAGCAGACGACGGCCGGTTTATCAGTGCAAATCGCCGTTCCTCTCAACAGTCAAAAGCCATCGCTGGAGTTCTTGTGAACCACAGCCGTTGTTTCGTGCATAAAAAAAACGTGCTATTGTAGATAAGCTCACGTCGAGTCGCATTAAATTCAAATGACTAACTATGACGACTGCATTGTGAAAAGGGAAAACTGGATAACACGGGTTCACGATGGCTCAGGGGTAAGATAAACCACGCAAAAATAAATTCTTTGAAAATTGTTCGCTCTTTACGGAGGGCACCTAGGATGTTCTCAATTGGTGAGTGTTTAAATGAAATGGTGTTTGTACTGTGTGTAAAAGCCTGACCGTATCTGTGATGGTTTACGGGAGGCTTACTCTGCCTTTAAGGTATTCAATCTATACCCGCCTCAGAGAAATACGATATCAACCCGCTTTTGTAGAAGGCCTGTGACGAAAGGTTGACTCAGAATCAATGATAAGAAGATGGGTTCTGTCTATCGTCCATCAGTCATTCTGACACATTCAATTGCTTTTTGTAATCGAGCGGTATTGAACAATCACACATGCAAGGGAAACTGTTGAATTTAGAGTGGCAGGGGATATATTGTTTAACCAGTGTTCGAATTAATCGAACATTTTCAGTATTTTATCCGTTTTAACGTAAAATGCTGCGAAAGAAACATCAAACTGTCGGTCTTACCGGTCTAACACTTTTTTAATTGCATTTGGCAGATTTTTATCGGAACAGAAGCTTTGTCATTGCTTTTTACATGTTAATCGGACAATTCCGATACTTTACCGGTCTTAGCGTGTTTAAATGGTCAAAATTCTACAATTTTACTGTGATACAACTAACCAAATATGGTTTTAAAAACCGAGACCATCATGTAAACTGAGAAAGTTAACAAACTTGCATCGGTCTTAGATAGCCATATCGGTTGTAGGGACGTTACAAACAATAACCAACCAACCAGTGATGTATGTTTTATGTCTTAATAAGACATGTCCAAAGATACATTTTTTGGGTTTGTTTTACATTTAGGCACGCAAGATTGGTAGAAAAAGCCCAACTAGCGTGATATCTGAAGGGGGGTGTTTGTCATAGGGGTTGGTGGGGATGTGTCAAGGGGGTTGGGGTTGGTTCATTTCAGCGGAGGGGTCAGGGACCGTTCGTCTATTGACCTCTCTTGAAAGGTCATCCTGGCACGAAACATGCAGTACTCTCTGATGATTGGCTACCGGAATCTAAGGTTACTAACTTCTTCGTCAGCTGTGAAATGACGGACACGCTTTCTTGGAAATTCTAGACATGAATAAAAGGGGCGCAGGTAGCTAAAAATGAACGATGCGCAGTTATCCTATATTTATTTCCACAGGCCGTTTTTTTTTTACCGTTTTTTTTCTACTTACACTTGGTTATTTGCTAGCCAAAACTTACAATGGTTCATTGATAGTTTTGCTGTCAGTCAAACCGATTAGCCGAATTACGAACAGATATGATAAGCCTGGGTGATGAAGAGTCCAGAGCCTGTCAGTCAAGAGGCATAACTATGACCTCTCTGCTTTGTTGACCAATCCTCCCTGACAGAAATCGAAGATTTAAAAGGACTTCCCTTGTTAAGAAGTTGTTTGAATTCTCCCCGAAGTTTATATTATTTGGCTTTATCGTGTGTGTGTGTGTGTGTGTGTGTGTGTGTGTGTGTGTGTGTGTGTGTGTGTGTGTGTGTGTGTGTGTGTGGTGTGTGTGGTGTGTGTGTGTATGTGCGTGCGTGCGTGTGTGTGTGTGTGTGTGTGTGTGTGTTTGTGTATGGGGGTGGGGGGGATTTTCAAAAAGGACGAGATTTGTCCTAGGTAGAAAAATCTAAGTGACTGGAATTGTTTTCCTGCTAAAAGTGAGAACGAAAACAAACTTGCATCGGTCCCGGATAGGTAAATCAGTTGTAGGGACTTTGGAAAACTAACCACCACTCACCCTGTGAAGGAAATCAAACGGCTAACAACTGGTTCAGACCGAGTTAGTCCTCCACGCTTCACGAAAACCAACAGGACTGTTGTGCAACACACACTTCCACGTGTAGTCCTGTTGGTTTTCGTGAAGCGTGGAGGACACAAATACTGACTCGGTCTCAACCAGTTGTTAGCCGTTTGATTTCCTTCACACACCCTTTTTTGCATGTGTCTGTGCCATCACATGTATGTATATCGGTGAACTGGCGCAGTTGCGCCTGCACACAGTTTGATTGATACAATCTTGATCTACCTGTCGAGGCAACAGCGTGAGTTCGTGCGTCAGGTCTGCATCCTACCAGCATTTGAAACTACAAGTGATAAGATTTCAAAGGTTTGTGCAATGGCTATGTTAAAGATACAAACAACTAACAAAAAAAATGAATGACAACAAATAAGAACAAGTCGCGTAAGGCGATATTACTACATTTAGTAAAGCTGTGGAACTCACAGAATGAAACTGAACGCAGTACGCCGCTAGTGCAAAAGGCAGTGAAAGTGACGAGCTTGTTTGGCGCGGTAGCGGTTGCGCTGTGCTTCATAACACGCTTTACTGTACCTCTCTTCGTTTTAACTTTCTGAGCGTGTTTTTAATCCAAACATATCATATCTATATGTTTATGGAATCAGGAACCAACAAGGAATAAGATGAAATAGTTTTTAAAACGATTTTGGAAATTTAATTTTAATCATAATTTTTATATTTTTAATTTTCAGAGCTTGTTTTTAATCCGAATATAACATATTTATATGTTTTTGGAATCAGAACATAATGAAGAATAAAATAAAAGTAATTTTGGATCGTTTTATAACAAAATAATTTTAATTACAATTTTTAGATTTTTAATGACCAAAGTCATTAATTAGTTTGTAAGACTCCATGCTGAAATGCAATACCGAAGTCCGGCCTTCGTCGAAAATTGCTTGGCCAAAATTTCAATCAATTTGATTGAAAATTGAGGGTGTGACAGTGCCGCCTCAACTTTTACAAAAAGCCGGATATGACGTCATCAAAGACATTTATCGAAAAAATGAAAAAAAAGTCAGGGGATATCATACCCAGGAACTGTCATGAAAAATTTCATAAAGATCGGTCCACTAGTTTACTCTGAATCGCTATACACACACACACACACACACACACACACACACACACACACACACACACACACACACACACACACACACACACACACACACACACACACACACACACACACACACACACACACACACACATACACCACGACCCTCGTCTCGATTCTCCCCTCCATGTTAAAACTTGACTAAACTTTGTAAAAACGAACTGAGTTAGGACGCTGGCAATGGCGTTTACACGATAGAAATGAAAATGCGCAGCACAGACCCTTTATTATTAAAAGTTAGACACTAATAAAAGCCTTTCTTTCTTTATTTGTTTGGTGTTTAACGTCGTTTTCAACCACGAAGGTTATATCGCGACGGGATAAAAGCCTTAATTATACACAATACATGTAGCACATATACAGCATGGCGGTGACTTAACAAGTATCTGTCCACTGCTGATAATTATGCGTAAGTCACCAAGACCAGCTTATTTTCATTCTTGATTGTCATTGCCCTGATATGAGAGACATGCATGGGTATAACTACTACTACTACTACTACTACTACTACTACTACTACTACTACTACTACTACTACTACTAAAACATTCTTCTATAACGCTGTTCACCGCCAGATAACAGTCCCATGGCGCTTTACATTGGACATTAAAATTAAACATAACTGAGAGAACTACACTATTGGCAGTGTGACGTTTTCTCGCTTAATTTGTAAGAAGAGGCCTCTTCAGTCTTGGGTTTTGTTTTAATCGTTGTCGCATCTCTTTAAACAATTGAAACAAAATGCCCAACAGAGCCCAAATTAAGACAGACCCACTCTGACACGTAATGAGCCTCACAGCTGTTGCTTCATTGAACAGCTGTTTTTACCTGAATACCTGTGTAGCTAGCGTGCGATTCAATTAAGTTCTTTCGGTTCACTCAAATTTCACAAAAACGGTGATGTAAGAACCTCCGTGGAGCGAGATTTGCATGCCCTGCGTGAGACAACGCAGAAGAACGGAGAACGAATTTTGTTGTTGTTGTTCGTTTCGGTTTTGTGTTTCTTTCCTCTTCGCTGCGAGGTCTGTAGAAAACTTGCATTTTTCGCAGTTTGTCGAATCACGGAGCCAAATTGAATTTTAGCTCCCAACTGTGAACATTTTTGTGATTCAGTTCTGGGTTGTCATTACGGAGTAATATTTAATTTATCGCTCAGCGCTGATTTAATTTCCTGGGATTAAAGAAGTTTCTGCCCGTAAGGCATTTGATTATGGATTGTGCTTGACATCTTGGATTGTCTTCCAGACATATATGCTCTCAAGCAAGAATACACACTGTGTTTCTTTTGTTGTAAATATTTAAAGGCACACACAGCTTCACGTAAACCATCCATTTTTTAGTCACAGACACTGTCAGGCTTTTACACACAGTACAAACACCCTTTTGTTTAAACACTCACCGCTTGAGAACATCCCAGGTGCCCTCCGTAAAGAAGGAGCATTTGTCAAAGAATTTATTTTTGCGTGGCCAGCCACTGTGTCTAGTGCCACAATCAGACGCCTCGTTTTGGCGCTAGAACTAACTTTTAAAATCTAAATAATAAATTGACAGCTTGTAACACAAACATTTTTAAATCATCAAAGATTTCCTTTTTCATCTAGACATGATCAGTACAACTCAAAGTTTTGAAAGTTTGAAAAAAAGGAGCCCGGAAGCAGTTCACGCAAGGTCGTGTTTGCCCAAGCAGACGAATTTTCTGCATAGAGCTAGCTTCTTTGAAGCCAACCGCCGCCGATAAGTTCGTGTGACTCGCAGCCGTTTGTTGCGTTTTAGATTCATAGGTACACAATAACGTGCTATTGCAGATACAGCGAGTCGCATTGAAATCACAAACTGACGACTAAATTGCGAAAAAAAGGGAAAGTGAATCACACGGGTTCACAATGGCTCAGGGGTTAGATAAACCACGAAAACTGGTGTGTGGTTTACGCGAGCTAAATAGCCATTCAAACGAACTGTGTCATTTAATGCTATTAAATGCTATTGCAAGTGTGTTCAATAAGGCTAGAACTGCTTTTTTTCATGAGAAGATTTAAATCGCTCTGTAAACCATTTGAGGCAGACTGGGGCTTTAAACTAGCTACCCGACACTTTTTCTTCTCTTCTCTTCTTCTTATTTCTGCCTTCCTGGTGCATTCACCTGTATGTCATTTCCACAAACCTCTCCTTGCAAATCTGCAGATTTCTTATTCGTCTCTTCTGTCCTATAATAGCAATACCATCGGAAGAGAGGATACAATATAATAAATAACGATCTAACTAACTCTTTTTCACATATCTGCACCGAAAACGTACAGAACTGAAGTTAAGTCTAGAAAGTTCATTTGCGCCAGGGTAAACAAGGGAAAATCTTGCTTCACTCGAAATAAATTGCTTACATTTTGACTCCCCGCATTCAAACTCGCACTACTTTCTCAGATCTCTACCCATGCGAAGAGCATCGCGAAGGAATAGTCTTGTATGGGAACAGCAGCAAATTATGTCGGGCTAGCTCCCGCTCTATCAAAGACGTCTGTCGAATGAAAATCTTCCAATGCAGAAAAATGATTGCACAAATACCAAGGAACAGATCTCTTTTAGTCTCGTTTAGTCTAGCCTACATCTGATTCATTTCCGGAATGTTTTTGAGGTCCATTTTCTGAACTATTCGTGTCTAGCGGTAAAGCAAGAGAATTGGAGCGTTAAGGGTGCAGCCTTTCTTGCGTGCGTTATGCGCACATCGACGGATCTTTACGTGTGGAAAGAGCTTCCTTCCACTTGGACCAATACCTACAGCCTTGCTGCCTCGCAATGGGTGCGATTCATTTTGGTTTTCATCTTTTTTTGTGTGTGAATTGCCGCTTACTTTCAAAATCAGTTCATACAAAAAGTCAAACTCTGTTCAGGGAGTAGTCATGCTGTTCATTTTAGGCATGTATCAAGACTGAAGAATTATCGTATCAGCATTTAAAATCCTGAACAAATCTTGTGTGGTGCACGTGATCACCCGCGCGAGATTGACAGGCAGTACCCTTAGAACCTCGTCTCCTGTTGCGCAGTATGTCCGGGCAGGTTTTGGTCAACCTTTCCTGTGGACAAAACTTTTTTCTTACCGTTTAAGGTAGTTCGAATTTTTTTTAGCAAGATTTGAAATATCAAGTGTGAAAAGATATTTAGTTTACAGAACATTCTTTGCTTGACTGTGATAGACCTAAATGTAAATACATGTAGTTTCAAACAAGGGGACCACCATGTGAACCGAAGCAGGAAGACATTTTATCTGTCCCGAATAACCAAATAAACTTGGCCAAAAAATTATTGCAACAAATTTCAAACACAGATTAAAGCATTAATTCCCGTGTCATTTCATTAAAACTGTATATGCCAGTTAAGGCCGTTTACTTAACCTTCAGGATCACCTTTTGGATTAAATATTTCTTTTACAGGGATCACGTGACCGCCGCTCAAGTTAGGGTATCCTCAAAATCGACCAGACAAAAACGGAAGGGGCGAATGAAAAATCGACAAAAAAATCACAATAGGCAAATCTTTGCAACTTTGACATACGAGAAGAAAGTGAAACCAATTATCTACTCTGAGCAGATTGTTTTGTTTTGCTACCTTGCGTATTTCGCGTGCTATGCTGTATCTAGCGATTGAGTACGTTCGAGTGCAAGTTTGATGAAACATTAACCAAGCAGAAAAATGAGAAGGATTGATACGTTGTGTTTATGTTGGGTTTACAAGTTAACAAAAAATAAAACCCCAGGCCTTTCAAGCAATATTAACGACAAAAAAAGCTGCTGCAGACCTACCACGCTCTCAATTGGTGTTCAACTTGCACAACAATTAATATAAGGAAAAAAACCACCCAAACAGTAGCATTCTTTTCATCGAGAAGTCTTTTTACCGAAAATTCAAAACTAATAACGTAAGGAAGGAAGAAAGAAGGACGGAAGAAAGAAAGGGTGAAAGGAAGAAAGAAACAAAGAGAAGATCGAATGAAACAAAAGAAACAAATTAAGCAAAGTACAAACGATTAAGAGCAGGACCATACAGAACCATTTAAATAACAGATTTAAACCATTTAAACCATAGATTTAAACCATTTAAACCACACATTAAAGCAAAATACAAACGATTAAGAACAGGACCACACAGAACTATTTAAACCACAGGGGGGAAACGTGTTGCCTCATAACCACAACACGGACCATTAGCTCAAGGGCGTCGAGGGTGAGCTAATTGAGCGAGTACAAGCGCGCTGCACGAGCAAGCCTGATTATGCACAGGATTAACGGGGCTTGCAAATGCTGCAGCTGGACGCCAGCGCACGCCGCGTGCCATTCATGTACCGCTGGTCAAGGGATGGACCTCATCTACAAGGTCAATGAGGGGGGCGGAAGGTCCAAGGTCAAGGTTAAGGGATTCAGTACCTACGAGGGGTGATCCGAAAAGAGTGATCACGCGCACAGTGTTTTGAAAAATGTGCAATGTTTCTGTTCGAGGTAATAACCATCGTTTAGACAATAACTCACATTTGAAACTTCTGCACAGTTTCTAGTTTGCATGGATAAATATTAAATGACGTGCATCGTGATATTTTAAGTTCTTTGCGAATAGTATCAGGTTCTGAATTTACTTCTGTGGAAAGGTCTCGATCTTTCACAATGAGCATTCCCATTGCAAAAGAATTTTAATAACCTAGCAGACTTTCTGCGCCAGATCCTCATCCCTTGTCTCCTCTCGAGTTAAAACAAAATCATCGCCCGTTGTTTTTCGTATCTGTTCCACGGTAGGTCTCCTAAACAGAATCTCAATAATCATCATGTCCAGTGGTAAAACATACCGTGGTTCTTCCTGATACATCGCCATAAACAGAAAATGGTTTTCGTCTTCGAGGTGATAGAATAGAAAGGGCAGCAATTACCTTTAAACACATGGGGGTGGAACCTCTTCTTTATTCTCGGTTCGTTGTTACCAAAGCGAAATTAAAACAAATTTGAATCTCCGATTTTCTTAATTGTTATGTCGTTTAAATGTTTCAGCTTTGAATGTGTTTTTAAACTCGACACATTTTTTATCAGCCATTCGTCTTTAAAATGGTCTATCAGTTTCTGTTTAAAACTAAGAGAAAAAGGCGCGCTCATTTTCCACTACGAGCAAAAAGCTGCAGCGCTATTGAGTCGATTCAGTGCGGAATATTCTCAAAGGCCGAATTTTAGAATCGTATTGACAAAACGACTTATTAGTGCCTTCCCTTCTTATACAGGGTGACCCCAAAAAAAGAGTACCCAAACAAAACGTCATAAATTGAACAAAAATAGAAAATCTTCATAAAATTTATTTACACACACAAGTAGCCTCTGCATGATTTGCACAGAAAATTTTAGCGTTCTAGCTTGTCTTTCAGGAAAGTTATGCTCATTCTACAGAACATGCTCCAAATGGCCTCCGCGCCGCTGCAGGCAAACTTGAACTCGCCGCGCAAAGTTATCAATCACCCGCACACACTCCTGTTGCGAGATTCCGCGAATGGTTGTTGTGATGGCTCTCTTGAGTTCTGTGATTGTCTGTAGACGTTGTCTTTCAGGAATCCCCAAAGATAGAAATCTGTGGGATTTAAATCCGGGGGAGGCCATTTGGAGCATGTTCTGTAGAATGACCATAACTTTCCTGAAAGACAAGCTAGAACGCTTACATTTTCTGTGCAAATCATGCAGAAGCTACTTGTGTGTGTAAATACATTTTATGAAGATTGCTTTATTTTCGTTCAATTTATGACGTTTTGTTTGGGTACTCTTTTTTGGGGGGTCACCCTGTATTTGTGTACGCGCATGCGCATCACCGCACAAATTTGCCTCGTGACTCCATTGCATGGATGATGTATGACACGAACCCTCCACAAAATCGATTTTCAAGTCGCAATTTTAACGTTTTCGCCCAGAAGCCGGGAGCACTTCGGGATGAGAATACTTTACGATCAGTGTTCCTCGTGAACCGCCTCGCTTAAATTACAATGAACAAGAAGACAGAGTCAGTGAATCAGACGCAAATGTTTCACACGAAAACAGCAATGAGTCTTTTTTGCAACTCTTCTTGTCTGAGAGGCACTCTGTTCAACAAAAGTTTAGTCAGTTGCTTACGACGCTTGTACTCGTGCCTTATACCCCGGTCACACAGAGACGCTGCTTCTACTCCGTTGTAAAATTGTTGGAGAGCGTGGCCAATCGTGGGCCAAACGTGGGAGGATCTCCATGAGCGTGGTTTGGTCGGGGTGGGATCTGCTAGGTTCCGAACCTGCACGCGCTCTCCCTACGATTATTTTGAACTGCACAAAACAAGCGTAGCCGGGTCTGGGCGCAGTACAGTCGTGATGTAGATTTTTGTATGACCCCCGTCACACAACTCTACGTTTTTACGACGACCATGCCGATCACTCCGATCTGAGAAAGTTATTAAGTCGGGGCTCGCCGTCAGCATCCAGCACATGGCGAATAAAAAAAACTACATCAAGACTGTACTGCGCCCAGACCCGGCTACGCTTGTTTTGTGCAGCTCAAAATAAGCGTAGGGACAGTGAGCAGCTTCGCGACCTAGCAGATCCCACCCCGACCAAACCACGCTCATGGAAATCCTGCCACGTTTGGCCCACGATTGGCAACGCTCTCGGACACTTTTCCGTCGTAGCACAAGCGGCGTCTATATTATGTAACTAGGGTGTTAGTGCCATGTGTTGGAGTTTGACGGCGATATGCCCCGATTTGATAACTTTTTCAGATCGGCGTGATCGGCATAATCGTGGTAAGGACGCAGCGCTGTGTGACTGGGCCCTTAAAAACCGTAATCGAACCTGGAACTAAATGACAAAGATGCCACATCAGTGGGTGCGAACATTCACGTGAGTGTTTATAAAGTGAGGACGTTTAAAATCAATCACTTCTTGCATGCCATCCTTTTGCTTGGACATAGTCACAAAATCCAACAGCCTGTGTGCTCCATTTGCAGAGTGGGGATTTTGGGTAAATGTTACAGTGATACAGACCGCAACACGGTGGCCTAGTGGTAAGGCGTCCGCCCAGTGAGCGGGAGGTCGTGGGTTCGAACCCCGGCCGGGTCATACCTAAGACTTTAAAATTGGCAATCTAGTGGCTGCTCCGCCTGGCGTCTGGCATTATGGGGTTAGTGCTAGGACTGATTGGTCCGGTGTCAGAATAATGTGACTGGGTTAGACATGAAGCCTGTGCTGCGACTTCAGTCTTGTGTGTGGCGCACGTTAAATGTCAAAGCAGCACCGCCCTGGTGGTGGACTGGGCGTTAAGCAAACAAACAAACAAACAAACAAACAAACAAACAAACAAACAGTGATACAGCTAAATGTAAATAATTTCAAACATGGGAACCACCATGTGAACTAAGCAAAAGAAACAAACTTACATCGGTTCCGGATAGCTTCTTCTTCTTCTTCTGCGTTCGACGGTTGTGTCTAGGGTCGTAGTTCCGCTGCTGTCGTGAACTGGAACGTCGCTTTCAGGTCTTCTGACGTTCCCCAGAGCTTGGTAGCCATATTGGTTGAATGGACGTTTAAAACCAATAAGGCCAACACAAAAAAATAGTCTGTTTACGGTATCCCGACCGACCCTATTTTTTCGCGCGACCCTAGGCTTTTTTTTGGCATTTGGGGAAAAAAAATCTTTGTTGTTTGGCAAAATAACTTAAAAAGATGTTTTTTTGGCCCAAAATAAAAAACAATCCCGACCTACCGATCCTATTTTTCTGGCCTATGTTACCGTAAACAGACTATTTTTTTGTTGGCCTAACAAATCAATCAACCCCACCAGGGGCACGAGTGCTTTTTTTGGTTAAATCAATGCCTTAAAGGCTGCCCTTTTCGTAGCGTTCATTAATTAATTCCTATTGTTTACATGTGCCAATAATGTTATAAAACTGTACCTAAGGGGATGTAATAACGATTGGCTGTAGCTTCTGAACACAGACAACATTATTTCAGTATTGCAAAGTGGTGTTGATAGTGTCGAATGTAAACAGAACAGTCTCAAAGTGAAAGTGGATGTTTTCCGGAAATTGCGAAGTTAACAAGAATACAGAAAAGCGCGCTTTCCTGCTTAGCACAATACGCTACCGCGCTAATCTGGCGTGTCAATATCACTACGTTTTGCACGTGGAACGTGAGCGATTTCCTTCACGCGGGGATTGACGAAGCTGTACTGTCTGTGTTGACGGTCTAAAAATAGCCCAAGACCTGGAGAACTGTTGCTAAACATAGCAATAAACTTTATAAAGAAATAATTATTTCTAGTAATTGGTAAGGACTTCAAACCTAAAACTTTGCAGGAAGCTTAATTTATACATCCCCGCAACGATGGGAAAAAGCCCTGGAAGTAATTAAAATTATTAAATAGGACTAGCTATGTCAGCCTTTAAAATAATTCCCACTCTTCCCAGAACACATCTAGGCTGTTGGTTTTTGGTATGTGTCCGAATGGAGGGATGGCCTTACCACATTCTAGGCGCTTAGAACTATTTTAGGATTTGCGCCCTATAAATACGCTTATTATTATTATTATTATTATTATTATTATTATTATTATTATTATTATTATTATTATTATTATTATTATTATTACTATTATTATTAATATTATCTATAAATCCCTTAGTGCACTGTGATTGTATCAATAACGATATTGTCAGTACCGCCAGAGAAAAAAGAAGATTCAAAACGCACATTTTGCTACGCGCATTTGGATAGGCAGAACTGTGTGGTCAGGTCGTGTAAGATCTACTTTTTTGTGGGCTGTCTCAAGTGTGTCGTGCTTTCGTCACACGCAAACTCTTGTTACACCCCCGGTATAGGGGTGTGTATAGGATTCGGTCGATGTGTTTACACCCCCGGTATAGGGGTGTGTATAGGATTCGGTCGATGTGTTTGTTTGTTTGTTTGTGTGTTTGTGTTCGCATATAGATCTCAAGAATGAACGGACCGATCGTCACCAAACTTGGTGAACAGGTTCTATACATTCCTGAGACGGTCCTTACAAAAATTGGGACCAGTCAAACACACGGTTAGGGAGTTATTGGTGGATTAAGATTCTACAAGGACTTATAGAGGGACATATTAATGGTCAAAGGGAAATAACCTTCTCAGTTGGTGGCAGTGAGAATGGTAAGGAGGGGGGTGTTTTTCCTACCTCGGAGGAATTTCTTGTTCTAATTTCTGTTGGTAAATTCCAGTGTAGCGTAAAGCTAAAAAGTGATGATCTTTCATAGAGACCTCATTTGAACTCGGAGAAAGGACTGTGCTCTTAGTTATTTGCGATTCGAAACCTCCCGCATCCGTTGCGAAGATGACCAACAGTGGTTCTTGCAACGTAAAAGATCCAGATCCAGATCCAGATCCAGTCGAGCTTTGACGGATTGACTGTGCAGAGTGATGCCCCTTGAATTGACTCCAATGACTGGTCGACGGTTAGCGCATTTTCAAAATAAATGTGGTATGTTTCTCGTGCATGTTGTATCTTCACTCATCGGGGAGTCTGGTACTAAATATGAACGGTAAGAATGCTCTGAACCCTACACGTATTATATCCCCGTCGTTTTTTCGTTCACATTTGCCCAACATGTTAATTTGCTGAGCGGGGTTTATGTCGTCTGCTAGGCTAAGGCAATCGAACCACTGCAGTCTCATTTCAAAAACAAAAATTGCTCGTCACGTTGCACTGAGTCTGCACGCATGAGGCAGGCTTTGTAATAAATCTTATACATGGTAAGAACGCTCTGAACCCTACACGTTTTTGATTCCGATTGTTGTTGCCTTGAAATAATAATTCGGAAACCATTCATTTACTGAACTGATGCAGTCGTATTTCAGTGTAGTCTGCTACGTATGACAGAGTCGATCGAGTCAGTCGACTTCCAAATGCTTGTCTAGCTGGTACTTATCGGAATAACACTTGTGTTTTCTGTTAGCTGCTGGGAATTGTATACTAACTCATCATTTGGTAATGTGGATAATAAGCTACATGTCACTAACACGGCATATGAGAAGAATCTTCGCAAGTCGAAACTGAGAAGAGACACAGCGGCTTCTATTTTTAGATCAGTGGGTTTCACTGTGGCACAGGCGCATGCAATCTGTCAGAAAAAAAACCACTTCTGCTTTAAGCCGCAGGAAATTTATGGTAATTTGGTAATGTGGAGAATATAAGCTATGCATGTTATTAATTAATTCTGAGGATGAGAGTACAGTCTCGCTTAGGCAAAGGGCGGAAGAATACGCTCTGTGGAAAAGTTAGCGCACTCCAAGAGTGCGCTAACAGTTTTAAGCGCATGGCCATTAGCCAATCAACTGGTTCACATCAGTCATGTGACACCAGTACTTACTGACAATTATTATTATTATTATTTAATAAAAGCCTGGCCATATTTGATGTTGTGAACTGAACGTTTTCACGCGAACGACTGTTCCATTTTAGTTACACACTGAGGACGCGAACAAATAAAAAAATAAAAAAAAACACATTAAAAAACCACACACACATTTAAGACTTCAGATTCTTTTTTTTCTGGGTGCAAATTTAACGTTATCACCAACGACCCACTCGCGGAGGTGTAAATACTATAAGAGCAGTCTCTTTATCTCTCTATCTCTCTCTCCTGGCGTCGAAGACACATTGAAGAACCAGACAGGGTTTAGTCAATCGCTTACGACAAATGCACTCGTACCGTTAAAAAAAACCCAACCCCACAGCAATCGGTGCTTGAACCAAACGACAATGACAAATGGCCGCCATGTCAGGGGAGGCCAGATGGATCACGTGACCGCAGTCTGGGCGGTGTCTCTTTAATCTATCGTCTGCGGCTACCATGTCTTAACAGTGTATTGGCGCCTGAGACATGTTCCGACAGGAAGGAGCGAGGAATATGTGGGCGGGATGTGAGAGGAAGGTGTTGTCCTTTTGGTTGCTTTATTATCTAGCAGCTGCTGAAAGAATTGGGCAGGCAATAAGGTTGTGTTTCAGACGGTTTTGCGAAAGCTTCTTGTGCGTGTTATACAATCGTTGGTCACGCAAGTTCTCAACAACACAAATACTTTGTAACGCTTTAGCTCTCAGCTTTGTACAACCAGACACATAGAAAACAAGTAAGACTTTCCAGTTCCGAGTCATTCAAATCTGTCTTGTCGTGAAATGGTTTCATCCTTCTCCTCCTCCTCTTCTTCTTCTAGTCGTCTTCGTTACATTTGTGCAACTGCCGTGTGAATTGTTGATAAAGGAAACGTGCATCGGTCCCAGTTAGCCATATCGGTTCAAGGAACGTTTACAAACGCAATAACAAACCAATCGTAACTTTGTTTGTCCCTAATTGGGATTGCCTCAAGTAACAGGGGCACTAAACTTCCATTTCAAAATTAGAACAGATGTATGTACTCCATAATTCTCTTTTTACATTTAGTTAAGTTATGACTAAATGTTTTAACATCGAGGGGGGAATCGAGACGAGGGTCGTGGTGTATGTGTGTCTGTGCGTGTGTGTGTGCGTGTGTGTGTGTAGAGCGATTCAGACCAAACTACTGGACCGATCTTGATGAAATTTTACATGAGAGTTCCTGGGAATGATATCCCCGGACGTTTTTTTCTTTTTTTCGATAAATGTCTTTGATGACGTCATATCCGGCTTTTTGTAAAAGTTGAGGCGGCACTGTCACACCCTCATTTTTCAATCAAATTGATTGACATTTTGGCCAAGCAATTTTCGACGAAGGCCGGACTTCGGTATTGCATTTCAGCTTGGTGGCTTAAACATTAATTTATAAAACGATCCAAATTTACGTTCATCTTATTCTTCATCATTTCCTGATTCCAAAAACATATAAATATGTTATATTTGGATTAAAAACAAGCTCTGAAAATTATAAATATAAAAATTATGTTCAAAATTAAATGTTCGAAATCAATTCAAAACCACTTTCATCTTATTCCTTGTCGGTTCCTGATTCCAAAAACATATAGATATGATATGTTTGGATTAAAAACACGCTCAGAAAGTTAAAACGAAGAGAGGTACAGTAAAGCGTGCTATGAAGCACAGCGCAACCGCTACTGCGCCAAACAGGCTCGTCACTTTCACTGGCTTTTGCACTAGCGGCGGACTACGTTCAGTTTCATTCTGTGAGTTCCACAGCTTGACTAAATGTAGTAATTTCGCCTTACGCGACTTGTTTACATTTAGTCAAGTTTTGACTAAATGTTTTAACGTAGAGGGGGAATCGAGACGAGGGTCGTGGTGTATAATAATAATAATAATAATAATAATAATAATAAATGAGCATTTATATAGCGCAACATCATAACTTTACAATTATGCTCTTTGCGCTTGACACATTTAAAATGAAAACACAGTTATACAAGCATTTACATCTACATTCATAGTCAGCAACGCTTAATTAAAAACATACACCATCAAACATACATACAAAAGATTCTTCCACTAACTAAGTAATAAAAACATGAATAAAATAGTTAGTGAAAACAAGGAAATACCAGCTGAATACCCTTAATCAAACAGAACATGTAATCAACAATACTGAAAACAGCCCTAGATGTTTATATACATTATCACATTATCACTAAAACAACAAATACACTACATGTAGCCCACTGATGGACTGAGAAAACAAAATCAGGGGTTGTATTTCTTGAAGAGGTGTTTTTTAAGTGCTCGTTTGAATGCTTGGGGTGACTGAGAGTGGCGGATGTGAAAGGGGAGAGAATTCCATTGTGTGGGTGCGCAGAAAGTAAAAGTGCGTTGTCCGTATGTTTTGGTTTTGGTGTGTGGAATGGTGAGGATGCGACAGTCAGAAGAGGCACGGAGTTGTCTTGCTGGAGAATAGACGGTGAGGAGTTCTGAGAAGTAGGCAGGAGACGAGCCAGAAAAGAAGTTAAAGCAGAGGGTGGACAGTTTGTAGTCAATGCGGGCTTGAATAGGTAACCAGTGCAGTGTGTGAAGAAGTGGTGTTGCGTGATCTCGTTTTCGTGCTTTCAGAATGAGGCGTGCTGCCGAGTTTTGGACTTTTTGTAGTTTATGCAGGAGGTACAGAGGACAGCCAGAGATGTATGTGTGTCTGTCTGTCTGTCTGTCTGTGCGTGTGTGTGTGTAGAGCGATTCAGACCAAACTACTGGACCGATCTTTATGAAATTTGACATGAGAGTTCCTGGGAATGATATCCCCGGATGTTTTTTTCTTTTTTTTGATAAATACCTTTGATGACGTCATATCCGGCTTTTTGTAAATGTTGAGGCGGCACTGTCACACCCTCATTTTTCAATCAAATTGATTGACATTTTGGCCAAGCAATCTTCGACGAAGGCCGGACTTCGGTATTGCATTTCAGCTTGGTGGCTTAAAAATTAATTATGACTTTGGTCATTAAAAATCTGAAAATTGTAAAAAAAATAATTTGTTTTTAAAACGATCCAAATTTACGTTCATCTTATTCTTCATCATTTCCTGATTCCAAAAACATATAAATATGTTATATTCGGATTAAAAACAAGCTCTGAAAATTAAAAATATAAAAATTATTATTAAAATAAAATTTCCGAAATCAATTTAAAAACAATTTCATCTTATTCCTTGTGGGTTCCTGACTCCAAAAACATGTAGATGTGATATGTTTGGATTAAAAACACGCTCAGAAAGTTAAAAAGAATAAAGATCAAGAAAAGCGTGCTATCCTTCTCAGCGCAACTACTACCCCGCTCTTCTTGTCAATTTCACTGCCTTTGCATCGAGCGGTGGACTGACGATGCTACGAGTATACGAGTGTAAAAATGCAGTGAGTTCAGTTTCATTCTGTTAGTTCGACAGCTTGACTAAATGTTGTAATTTCGCCTTACGCGACTTGTTATTCCTTCCTCAAAGGTAACGATTCTTTGGGCTCACTATGCAATAATACAAACTGTTTCATTTTGTAAAGGTTTATTTATAGCTAAAACGTAACGAGCGAGTCAATGTCCCACAGTCAATTTGACCGATGCTAATGATCATATTTGGAATGACAAATGAAAATGAGATCGGCCATTTCATAACCTCCACGTTACGTCGTAGACGGTAAGTTTTGATTTTGCTATGACTCCGTAACCAAGCATGCACACAAACCTGCGTATTTACGTGTAAAATTATCAGCTGACAACCTTGATATTAAGTGTGTATATACCGTTCACTTTGTGACTTTCTATCGGTCAGGAACCGAATACTGACGCATAACCAGAACCCAGGATGGTGAATTTTCAAAAACCCGGTCGACAGAAAACAGGCGAAAGCTTTCTGAAGACGGGAAGACAGAGCGTGAATTTGTAACTCCCTTCATTCAGCCAATTGACCAAAAGGGTCTTGGCAAGGCACTACTCCCCAACCCTAGCTGCCAACGTCTGGAAGCAAAGAAGCACAAACATTCCACGGTCCATTTCTCGCTCTCTGCAACATGGAAAAGCTTTCAGTGCCCGGTTCCTTGGGGCCTCCCTGTAACGTCCGCTTCGCGCACTGAGGCTTTCAACTGTCCTGATGGAGAGGCTCATCTTTTTCAGACTACTTCTCGCGCGATGAATGTGTCTGGAGGAACGGGGATAGGTCTTTTGGTTTTTCAGGCGTAGGGCGGTGAAAGGTGGTTGGGACAAATGGGACAGGTTCATCGCCTAGGAAAACATACGTGCCTAGCCGAAGGACGTGCCCAGTCCTTTCAACGTATGACGGAATCTTTTTTCTCTTCTCCTTGTTTCTATGGTTTTTATATTTAGTCAAGTTTTGACTAAATGTTTTAACATAGAGGGGGAATCGAGACCTGGGTCGTGGTGTATGTGTGTGTGTGTGTGTGTGTGTGTGTGTGTGTGTGTGTGTGTGTGTGTGTGTGTGTGTGTGTATGTGTGTGTGTGTGTGTGTGTGTGTGTGTGTGTGTCTGTGCGTGTGTGTGTGTAGAGCGATTCAGAGTAAACTACTGGACCGATCTTTATGAAATTGTACATGAGAGTTCCTGGGTATGATATCCCCAGACGTTGTTTTCTTTTTTTCGATAAATGTATTTTATGACGTCATATCCGGCTTTTTGTAAAAGTTGAGGCGGCACTGTCACACATTCATTTTTCAATAAAATTGATTGAAATTTTGGCAAAGCAATCTTCGACAAAGGCCAGACTTCGGTATTGCATTTCAGCATGGAGGCTTAAAAATTAATTAATGACTTTGGTCATCTGAAAATTGTAATTAAAATTATTTTTTTATAAAACGATCCAAAATTACTTTTATTTTTATTCGTTATCATGTTCTGATTCCAAAAAAACCATATAAATAGGTTATATTCAGATTAAAAACAAGCTCTGAAAATTTAAAATATAAAAATCATGATTAAAATTAAATTTCCGAAATCGATTTAAAAACAATTTCATCTTATTTCTTGTCGGTTCCTGATTCCAAAAACATATAGATATGATATGTTTGGATTAAAAACACGCTCAGAAAGTTAAAACGAAGAGAGGTAAAGTAAAGTGTGCTATGCAGCAGAGCGCAACCGCTACCGCGCTAAACAGGCTCGTCACTTTCACTGCCTTTTGCACTAGCGGCGGACTACGGTCATTTGGAAAAAATGCAGTGCGTTCAGTTTCATTCTGTGAGTTCCACAGCTTGACTAAATGTAGTAATTTCGCCTTACGCGACTTGCTATTATTTTGTAACAACCGGTGAGTTCACTGCTGCTGATGAACTTTGGATAGGGACTCAACTGTGTCGTGTCAGATCAGAGCGTGCATAACGGATGTTTGCACATAATCATGTCAGGGGTATGTTTGCCGTTTGGAATATTTGCTGACGCTGTACTTTTCTGATAAGTCCTGATCAAAGACACCTTGCTATACCCTCGTCGTTGATACATGTATTGGGAATCGAAAGGCACAGCACCTTCTAGGTTAGCATTGTTATACTAATTAGTTTTTTTCAGTCAGTCAGCATGTCCACCCGTCGATCGATCCATCATCCATCTATCAATCAAACCTTTTATACTTCTTTTATTTTGATTCATTGACTTGATGCTATTTTTTGTTTTAATATCCGTTCAACTTACGTGGCTTTTCGGGACCGCCTCTGATACTTCGGTCCATGATGACCCTTAGATAATCATTGGGGTTCTTTACATCGTGTGGGTTGTGCGTTTCTTTGTTTTCAGAAGTGACCCGAACATTGACTTCTGTATCCACCTAATTAAGTCAGAGATGACCGACTTTTGCCAGGCGGTAATAAGGGACTTAATCTGGTTCGGATTACTTTCCTAGCGAATCTCAAGTCGAGTTAATGAAAATCAATAGAAGGACTAGACATCCCAAACAAGATGTGGATCACTGATGAGTAATTAACGCGAGGTTAACGAGTGTGCCAATGCTGCACTTTTTCTGCCCACCTGTGAATGTAAAAGTAGTTCCCGGATTGGGTGGCCAAGTGGTAAAGCACTTGCGCTCGGAAGCGAGAGGTTGCGAGTTCGACCCTGGGTCAGGGCGTTAGCAATTTTTTCCCCCTTTCCTAACCTAGGTGGTGGGTTCAAGTGCTAGTCTTTCGGATGACACGAAAAACCGAGGTCCCTTCGTGTACACTACATTGGGGTGTGCACGTTAAAGATCCCACGATTGACAAAAAGGGTCTTTCCTGGCAAAATTGTATAGGCATAGATAAAAATGTCCACCAAAATACCCGTGTGACTTGGAATAATAGGCCGTGAAAAGTAGGATATGCGCCAAAATGGCTGCGATCTGCTGGCCGATGTGAATGCGTGATGTATTGTGTAAAAACATTCCATCTCACACGGCATAAATAAATCCCTGCGCCTTGAATATGTGCGCGATATAAATTGCATAAAATAAAAATAAAAAAATAAAAAAATAAATCCCTGCGCTTAGAACTGTACCCACGGAATACGCGCGATATAAGCCTCATATTGATTGATTGATTGATTGATAGAAAACATCCTTTCCGCGCATTGATTCAGAACTGCACGGAAAGCCATGAAGTGCGCATGGCAGCATATGCGCAGTGGACATCGAAGCGTGCAACAGATGCTCGAGGTCATGCGCGCTGCTAGGGTCACGTGATGGGCAGGCACGCGCTGTCAAAAACAGAGTTTTACTGACAGATGGCTGTGTCATAAAAAGACCATCATGTTTTTGTTTTAGACTCTCGATTCGATGAGTATTATGACAAGGTAGAACTTCTGTTTTCTTCCTGGCGCAATCTGTTCACACATGACGCACAGGTTTCAGGGTCGCGTGCTGTTCTTCTTCTTATTATTTTGCCGCGTGTTTTGATCATCGGAGTAATGATAGCCCTGCTGGTTTGCGACAGGATGATTCAAGCTGACTACAGGAGAGTTGTTTGGGAGTTCGTGCAAACATCTCCTTTGATATCTTTTACAGAGGATTGTTAGTTTCCTTCGGACACCTTTTGATTTCTTTTCGTTTTTGGCATGTCAGATTTCACATTAAAGATTCTCCTATTTTCTACACACACTAAAGATAGAAAATGTAGGGAGAAAATCTGATATAAAACAGAAAGTAATGGGCCCCAGTGCATCTTTTCTAATCTTAAAATGACATTTTAGATTTACTCAAGGTAAACTGACCATGGTTTTGCCTTTACATTGTTTGTTCCCGCATTGTTTGTTACCGTTCAGGCTAAAAAAACAAAACAATAATAAAAAAATAAAAAATCGAGCATCGTATATATTAACATGTTATGGTTCATCAGGATTTTTTCGAGTTTTTAAAATGTGTGCTATTGGCTCAATCCTGGCCAGTAGATCTACTGCTAAACATCAGGTATGGGTTAGCCTGGAATCTCGGTTTGCTCGTCTTTCTTCGTATGTTGAGTCCGGCCTTTCGGCAGATATATTTGAAGCTCGAATGCAAACTAAAACAAGTCGCGTAAAGCGAAATTAATACATTTAGTCAATATGTCGATGTCACAGAATGAAACAGAACGCACTGCGTTTGACAAACATTTCTATTGAGTGCGGACTCAACTTTTTCAAAAACATTTATCCAAAAAAAATGAAGAAGAAAAAATGTGCGGGGATACCATCTGAGAGAATTTCGATGCAAGGTTTCATAAAGATCGATATGATGATATGGTAGTTTTCCTAGAATTGTCCACACAAACACACACACACACACACACACACACACACACACACACACACACAACACACAACACACAACACACACACACACACACACACACACACACACACATACACATACACACACACACACACACACACACACACACACACACACACACACACACACACACACAACCACGGGAACCTACCTCGTCTCGAATCCCGGTCTATGTTAAAACATTGAGTCAAAATTGACTAGCTGTATACAGCAAGCACTGTGAAACTGGTAACCGCGGCACCAATGCCAGCACCAAAATACTGACAATAACAGAAAACACGCCATTCACATAAAAAAAGCCAAAATGAAAAGCCAACAAGAAATCAAAAAGGAAAGAAAGGAAACAAACAAACAAAAGAAGACCTCGAAAAGAGAAAGAGGGGGCGAACCAAAAAGCTCCAAATAACAACAAAAATAGACAAAGAAGAACAAGCAAAACAAAACAAAAACATCACACTAACTTCTCAAAACTTTTCCCTAACTCCCACTCTCTCATGCGGGAAGAGAGGAAAGTCTTTTCACGCATTTGTTTGATTTGGTCCTGGCTGCGCCCGTAAACTGTTTTCATGGCTTTTCCCGAGGGACCAGAACAGACGCTGGACGTTCACAAGAAATGACAGATAAAAGGCAGAGTATTTAACGGACCTGCAAACGTGCAGGATTTAAAGTTGGGACAGAGAATTGAGGTGGGAAGAGCCAAGCGAAGCTAAGGAGAGAGAGAGAGAGAGAGAGGGAGAGAGAGAGGGGAGAGAGAGAGAGAGAGAGAGAGAGAGAGAGAGAGAGAGAGAGAGAGAGAGAGAGAGAGAGAGAGAGAGAGAGAGAGAAAAACAGGGCTGGAAAGGATGGAAGAAGATAGGGTTAGGCAGTGAGGAGAGAGACAGAAACAGACACAGAAACACACGCAAACACAGCCGAGAAGTGCCAACATCTATAAGAAGGAAATAATGTAGTTCTTCATCCAAAATGCAGTGTCAACGTTTTGACATCGCGTTTCCCTGGTACGGACACTGCACGCAATCACTTACAGGAAACAGCAGCTACATCAGGGGAATTTTCACAGGAAAAAAACCTGGAGAAGAAGGCGAACAGTTATGAGACAAAAAAAAAAAAAAAATTGCAAAGGATGTTGTTGACATTGTTTTTTTGTTGTTTTTTTAAAGCGGTGGCGGCAGCAGCAGGTATAGGAAGTAGTAGAAATAAAGAAACAAACCAACAGATGTGCCGAAAAAAAGTTTCGGAATCATGAAAGAAAAACAAGAAAGAAAAGACACAAACAAACAAAACAAAAAACAAACAAAAAAGAATTGGAAAATAATATCAGAAGAAAAAGAAAGAAATAAGAGGTGATGAAATAAAATTAACTATAGCCTATCTTTGGAACGTTGTATAACATGTCAGAAGTGAATTGATAACTAAGGCACTGCCAGTCCATCACGCTAACTATTCAATGATGAGATAAAGGGCACTTCAACATTTGATGAAAATGTGAAAATTTCAAAATGAGAAATAGTAATTGTTTTTGATGAAGCGCGACAGTTATGCCGAGTTGAATGGTATTTTTAATGGGTTTTATTTTTTGATTGTGTCTTGGAATACGTTTCGGCCATCTGAAATAAGTTTGGACGTCTCCCAAACTCCCGACAACAAACGATACTATCTACTGCACCCACCCACCCACCCACACCCACACAGACACACAGACACACACACACACACACACCCACACACACACACACACACACACACACACTCTCTCTCTCTCTCTCTCCCTCCCCCCTACACCCCAACACACACACACACACACACACTCTCTCACTCTATCTCCCCAACATCCCAACACAAACACACACACACACACACACTACACACACACACACACACACACACACACCTCATCTTAATACCTCCATCACCGTCCACTCAACACTCACTCTCCTTCTCCCAAGGGCCCCTAACGGCTAACAGTTTAACACTAACAGCCAGTCGATGGGCCGAGAGATCAATGCATGAGCAGCGGTGACTGACAGCATTACGTTGCTTCCCTCCGCAGTTTGCCAATCGTCTCCCAAAACGTGGAAGTTCAACTCTTCGCCATGTCGAAAAGGACAGATGCGTAATACGCAAGGTGCCTCGCGGTTGGATCGAAAGTTAGTCGACACTACTACACTCTGACGCCATCGTAACCAACAGCTGCTGCTGCTTTGCAGTCTTGGTTAAGTAACACGTGATCATGTTCGTGGATTGCTGCGTTTTTTTCTTCCATCAAGCTACTTGCAGCTTCCGTTTGGTAGTTTGATGTGTTATTTTTGTTAATTTTTTTCTTTTATAGATATAAATGAAAACAAGCCAAAGGAAAACAGTCATATCAAATCAATTCTCAGAGAAAGATGTTTTTCGGGGAAAATAGTGTACAATTCCTAAAAGTGATTTGTCTTGATCAGACGAAAGTAAATTTTTCTCAAGTAAAGAGATTGAAGAATTTTACATTGTAGTCTCCTTGGAGACTGTGGGATGTCTTTTTTGACCATTTTTTTTCGGCGCTCAAGTTCCTGCGCACTGCCGTGATTTCATCGGAACGGAACATTTGGTAAGTTGCCCTTTCTTGTTACCATATTTTTGATGAACGACAACAGTCCTTTTTTTCTTTTTTTTAAAGAAAGCGCAAAAAATAAGTTAGACTGCTCATTTTTCCAATTGTTTTTCGAAGACTGATGGTTTCATTATTAATCCATTACTTTATTCGTTGTACGGGTGCGAGATCGGCGCATTTACCTTTTTGTTTGGTTTGTCTTGTTTTCTCCTGTTTGTCTTGCCTGTCTGTTTGATATTGTTTGGTGTGTGTATTGTGTGTCTTTCAAAAATATAACTAAAAAAGTCGTAGCAGACAGAAAATGTGTCTGGATATATATTTTCTCAATACAAACAACACATGCATTTGTTTTATCACAATTAAGTTTACAGCAAATTATGTTCGAAAGAAAAGCACTTTTTAAATAAATACCTGATCATAAGTATAACAACGACTTGTACTGCCAACGTTTGAGCCACTTGTGCATGCCTAACCTCTTGGTCTGAAAATCGGACATGCCTATCTTTTCTCCCTTAAATTTGTAATTTGTTGAATGTGTTCAAAACTGTAAATTCCTTTTTTGAATCGTCATGAAAGTAGCAAATAGGGAGAGCACTGCGCGCGTGCGTGCGCGTTTGTGTGTGTGTGTGTGTGTGTGTGCGTGTGTGTGCGGGAATATTTGTGTGTGTGGCGGTTTATATGCGTACGTGCCAGATCGCGAGGAGTGTTTATTGTGGTGGCCCGTTACCTTCTGATGTGGGAAACTGGGTGTCATGCAAAACGAACATAGAATTTTGCTTTGACTACAAGTTGAACGAAGAATGAAATTCAGCTTCCACTTTCGATTTGAGGTAAGCCTCATTAAGGAACGGCCATATTCGCCTGTTCAAAACACAAAGCATGAAGAATCGAAATGGGCCAAAATACTCGGTAAAAAATTATACTCGATCCGTCCCAGGTTCCCATCATCAGGTGTTTTTTTTTTAACGCACGATGTGAGCACCCAGGCGTGTCAACTAAAACAAGAGAATGGCGGCTCAGTCTGTGAATGGCGAGCACTCGTAGCAGAGACCCTCATCCTGAGGACTCTCGTTCATCTCGTGGAGAGACGTGACCACACTTCACAACGACATGATGCTCTATAACAGGAGAGAGAGAGAGAGAGAGAGAGAGAGAGAGAGAGAGAGAGAGAGAGAGAGAGAGAGAGAGAGAGAGAGAGAGAGAGAGAGAGAGAGAGAGAGTTCTTTATGTTATTTTCATAAGCTTGTGCTCGTTTTGCACATGACATCAAAAGGCATAGAAAAGGGAAATGGCGGGGTGTCAAAAAACAGTTCACCTCTGACAGATAAGGTGTGAAATCCAGCGTTTGATCTGGAAGAAAAATGATACAGAAAAAAAACGACATTGGTTTGCAAACAGAGCACTAAATATTTCGTTTGTACATCGAACACAATACGCCGGAAATGGAGAAAAAAAATCCTATTAATAACATTTTGTTAAATTGCAAACTAATAAAGAATTTGAATTTATATTTTTAACTTTAGATCTGAGTCTTTAAGATCATGTATTTACCATCATTATTTCTATGTGATTGTTTAAGTAGGTAGTTGCTCGTGTGCCTTAACTGAAGCATCAAGAAAATTCCATGAAACTTGTTTTGGCATTAAAACAAAAGAGAACATGTTTGACAAAGACCTTGAAACACTGTGACGAAGTCTTTTTATTTTTTAAACTGTGTGCATAAAAACATCAAAACACAAGACCTAACCTGAAAAATCAACATTAGTCTACTCACTCTTCCCTCCCATTTTAAACAGTGAATTCGTCCTAGAATTTATCCACGGCGCTTTAAATCACTTAGATTTGAAGAAGTTTTACGTTGAATTTGTGAAACGAGCTTTTAAAATGAGTGGAAATAACGGTTCAATATGAACGCTTGGTGGGTACAGAAACGCAGAGTATTTCCTTTGCAATATTTATAACAGATTTTTATTTATAATAATAATAATAATAACGGGTATTTATATAGCGCCTTATCTGAAGTTCAAAGCGCTTTATGCCGTGTGAGATGGAATTTTTTACACAATATATCACGCATTCACATCGGCCAGTAGATCAACAGCCTATAGGCGCTGCATCCACCTTTCACGGCCTATTATTCCAAGTCACACGGGTATTTTGGTGGACATTTTTATCTACGCCTATACAATTTTGCCAGGAAAGACCCTTTTGTCAATCGTGGGATCTTTAACGTGCATACCCCAATGTAGTGTACACGAAGGGACCTCGGTTTATCGTCTCATCCGAAAGACTAGCACTTGATCTGGATATGTTTTTAGTTTTAATTTTTATAGATATTAACGCTTAATAATGTGGAAAAATTAATTCACATATATTACACCATGCAAACATCGTTTGACTTAATCTTATTATTATACTAGTCTTGCAACATATTACTGGTGACTTGGCCAACAGAAATACTTCTGGAAAGAACCTTGTCAACCAGCAAAAAGCACCGTCATAATTCTTCAGATTTTTGGGGATGGGGTCCTCTAATTTGGAAATTATGCATATCAACAAACAATTCCTTAAAACGAAGTGTGCGTTGTTGGTTTTTTCGTTGTTTTTTTCTTCCACTTTTCTCTCTTTCTTTAAAACAAGTGTTGGCAGTAACTTTGTACCCACGTGTAAGCAAATGCCAATATAAATAAACGACGATCGAATGGTTACACTTCTTAATCCTATCTCGTCTGGTAGTATCTATACCTGTTGGCATGATAGATACACTCTCTAAAAACGATGCCATAAGCGTTTTCCTTTCCCCACTTCCTGTTTTGTTTGTAAATTTTGGGCGGCAGTCACATAAAACCCACGTCTAGACGAATAACAGAATATGCAGACAACTTTTTGCAAATGATCGAGTAGAACTTTACTCTCCTCTCTCCATATATCATATTTTTAAGCATCCCACCTGTTGTTATTGGTGAAGACGAAGGAGGTGAAAACATGTTAGGGATGTAGTGACAAAACAAAATTCATCACTTTTTTTCTGAACAGTTTGGACAAATGAACATTTAGGGTGTAAACAAGCACATCAAACGCATACAAATTGTGCTGACTTTGGTGCACATCTCACATTGGTATTTTTGGATTGTAAAAACATCTGTTTGTGCAGCTGCTAACATGCACTTTTACTCTTAGTTTCCTGCCTGATTTACACGAAGGTTTTTTTTAAAATCAGTTTTTGAAGCTTTAACAATCCGATGATTTGATTTACAGAAAGCACTGTGATTCAAAGACAAACTTCTATTGTGTTTTTCGTTGTTGCAATCTTTCTCTTCTAATTTAGAGCGAGTTTTCTCCTCATTGACTTGCTTCAGAAATGTGTGTTGATTGTTGTTGCTTTTTGGGTCCAGCGGACCATATAGGCCAAATCAGGACCCCTGAAATGTGTGTACAAAAACATTGCTATATAGATTTCAAAAACATGAGAGAAGCAACATATGTTTAATACTTAAAATATCTAAGTTCTTGTTGTGGAGGAGAGCTCTTTATGCTGGATTTATTTTGCCGACTCAGCACAATTTTTGACATTTTATTTTAACACTATTTTGGGGGTATATCAATTTCAATATCAGAGTGAATCGAATCTCAAATTAAAAAGTATTGTTTTTAATCACGAGTTTACCCCAGTTTCGTGAGCTTTTTAGATCTTTCTGCATGTTACAGTGTTAGCTCTAAATATATAAATAGTTTCAATCACGGAGAGGCCCGGCATAGCCTTATTGGACGAAAAGACGTCCAAAAAGAACTCCCCCCGCGGGTTAGGGGGAAGAATTTACCCGATGCTCCCCAGCATGTCGTAAGAGGCGACTAACGGATTCTGTTTCTCCTTTTACCCTTGTTAAGTGTTTCTTGTATAGAATATAGTCAATTTTTGTAAAGATTTTAGTCAAGCAGTATGTAAGAAATGTTAAGTCCTTTGTACTGGAAACTTGCATTCTTCCAGTGAGGTAATATATTGTACTACGTACGTTGCAAGCCCCTGGGGCGGGTTTTTGATTGGTGCTTTTGTGAACAAGAAACAATTGACAAGTGGCTCTATCCCATCTTCCCCCTTTCCCCGTCGCGATATAACCCTTCGTGGTTGAAAACGACTTTAAACACCAAATAAAGAAAGAAAGACCAAAAAGAACTACCCAACAAACAACCCCAGTTTTACCACACAACCACAGTTCTCCCGTCCGCAAAGTTCGTTACCTAAAAACAGCTTCCTTGAATTAGGAAAATGATTCTTGCATACTATACGTATTACCGATAACTTGACGAAAGTGTCACTCAATAAGATGAACGATGACAAGCTAAGAAAAAGTGCATTCGTCTCTGCTTGCAAAAACATGGTTAGTTTATTTTGCCATTTATGCCATCTTCGTGATTAATGCCCATAAAAATCATCATCCTTCATGGTCAATTTCCTTCACAGTTTATGTCTTCTTCTGACTGAAAAATGAAAATTGCGTTTGATACATCGCCTGTAAAGATGGCGGACTGGACGTCAAAGCGATTTCTAATGAGCTGTTTTTTTTAGAAAGGGGTGAAGGTTTACGAAAATCGCCCCCAAGATGTCAGAGAGAGAGAGAGAGAAAGAGAGAGAGAGAGCGGGGGGTGTGGGGGGGGGGGGTGGCGGTAAAAAGGGGGGGGGGGGGGCGTTGGGAACATTGCGGTTGGGATGCGGTGAGGGACGAAGGGGGAGTCTTTTCTCTGACAGAATCGACCAGTGGCTTGACTCCATTAGCATCTTTGACGATTTGCCCTCGTCGGATTTTTGTGTTGCTCTTTCATCCACAGCCTTACCGTATCCTTCTCCTTCCCTCAACTTCCTCCCCACACCCTTCTCTGCATATGTAGCTCCTTCCCTTTTTCTCTGTGTCTCTCCCTCTTCTTCTTCACTACTCTGCTTCTATTCCCCGCTGCCCCGTGTCAGCTTCTCTCACCCCTTTCTCGCTCTCTCTCTCTCTCTCTCTCTCTCTCTCTAACTCTCTCTCTCTAACTCTCTCTCTAACTCTCTCTCACTCTCTCTCTCTCTCTCTCTCTCTCTCTCTCTCTCTCTCTCTCTCTCTCTCCCCTACATTCATCTCTGTTTCTGGCCCCGGTTAGCCCTATCGGTTGATGGGACTTTAGAAAACAATAACCAACCAACATCTACTTCTCTCACTCTCCATACCCCTCTACCCTTCCCTGCCGCCACCCTCTTTTCCTCTTTCTCTGTATTTTTCACTTCCTTCTTCCGTCTATGTTTCTCGCCCCTTCTACTCCCTCAGTGCCTCACCTTATACCCATCCCCACCCTTTTCTCACCTCCTTTTTGTACTGATCCTCTTGTGTCCCTCTACAGCCAACTCAATGACGCAGTCATTTTCTGTGTCTTACGTCATTGACATTTGTGCACCGGTTTATTGAGCGTGAATGAGGAACAGGGGTTTAAAACTAGGAGCTCAAGATTTGTCACTCCGTATGACACGTGATGCATAAATGAGAAAGCCTGGCAGAGGTCGGGCAATTTATTATTATGTCTCGTTTCTGGGAACTATTAAGAGACGCCAATGACGCTGCACTGAGGTCTCTGGGGATGGCTGAGAGGAGGCAAGTGATAATAAGAGATTGTGGAGTCCGGAAAAATGAGTTCTGAACATGATAGAAGAAACTAAGTGTATATCGACTGATGCTCCCAATGAAGTCAGTCACTTAGATAAACATCAACATCTTGGAGCATGTTGTTTGTGTTTGGTGCTGTTGACGTTTCACATTTAAATGCCCTGATAGTGGCACGATACATGCACCTCACAAGAGTATCTGAAATCGACGACAAAGTGATGCTGAATAGTCTGGTGTGGGATGACCCCCTGCTTTCTGCAGAAAAGAAACAACAGCAACCATGCAATCAACCAACCAACCTCGGTTATTACTAATTAGGCCTAGTTCAATTCTGACTTAGCTGAACAATTAATTGTTTTGGTACAGAGAGACGTGTAATGGTTTGAGACACTGGACGGTCGAAAAGGGACTGTTACCAATCATGCGGGTGTGGTGAACATTCTTGACACATAGCCTTTGTGTCGATTGAACATTGTATTTCCCGGGTTGAGCCATGTGACGTCAGATTTCGACGTTATTTATTTTTAAGGCGGTTGGCTAAGACTCGTAAGAATTTAAAACAAAATGTTACCTAAAATGGTCCCATACATAAATGTTAGTTGTCATTTGTCAAAAATGTAAATAACTAACTAATAAGTGCTCACGTATTCTTCCTTGACTTCGCGTTGGTGAATATGATTGAACAAATGTGAGGCTCATAACTTGTAAAACAGTCATACAATCATGGCATTCAGTAGAAGCTAAAGAATACAGAAAACAGCAACAAAATAGAAGAAAAGATAAATAAAATAAAAGTCAAAGCAAAAACGACAGACACAATATGCAGAATTAACCATTTGGTATTAGTTGCAAAATACGCAGGTGTAAGTTTTTATTTTAAATATAAATCCAGTGAAGTGGTTGGGCCGATGTAATATGTATAGTGCAACAAATGTATCTCTCATTTGTCCCATAGCGGCAAGCCCTCTGATTTGGGATTTGAGTTGAAGTGTTGAGGGTTGTGCAGCGTAGATAATTTCATCAGTTCCGCAAGCCATGCGTGGATCCCTGACGATGATTGAATCTGCTCAGTTAAGGACATGAGCACTGCCCCCTCCCTCCCCGCCCCTCTTAAAGGCGCCATCCTTTTCATGTCACCACCACATGTCTATCCTTAGCGGATTATGACTTTATTCAGTTATTCTGCAGAAAAGACAAATGCTGGAGAAAAACCGTTCTTTTATGCAGCATTTCTGCATAATGTCATCTTTCGCCGAAGCAGCGTTTTTTTCTGCAGCAAAACATTTTACTGCAGTAAAATTGAAATCAAGAATGCTGCAGTAAAACGGTGCTGTTGTTTTACTGCAGAAACCCTGTTTACATTTTTTCTGCAGCATTTAATACTGGCTCTTGGCGGATTATGACATTATTCAGTTATTCTGGAGAAAAACCGAAATGCTGGAGAAAAACTGTCTTTTCTGAAGCATTTCTGCATATCATCTTTCGCCGAAGCAACGTTTTTTTTACTGCAGTAAAACAGTTTTTCTGAAGCATTATGTTTACTTGGTTTTCTGCAGCATTATTGCGATTAACTTTTTCTTCAGAATAGTCTGTGACAGTTTTTCTGGAGAAAAACGAACGACCTTGTAAAGTAGCGTTTGTATTTGTCGCCCCCTGTGATAGTATAATAGTTTGTTCCGCAGTGTACCAATCAGAAGGCGTGTAGCATAAGGGCATTATATTCAACTTCACAATGGCGACCGAACGTGAACAATTTCCGAAGCAAATCGAACACGAAGTGGACTACTGAGTTCGTCTGGGAAAATGTGACAATGTTGCTGACAGGTGCCATTGTTTAATTTGAAACTTTGAACTTCCGGCGGAAAGGAAGTCAGACAGACAAAATACATTCGTGTCACGCACAACTATTGGTAATTCTGGATGTGTCCATCTCTCGACAGAGGGGGGCTCGCGTGCTCCAACATTATAATGAGCCAGTACAAAATGCTGCAGAAAAAGTGTAAACAGGTTTTCTGCAGTAAAACAACAGCACCGTTTTACTGCAGCATTCTTGATTTCAATTTTACTGCAGTAAAAGGTTTTGCTCCAGAAAAACCCGTTGCTTCGGCGAAAGATGACATAATGCAGAAATGCTGCAGAAAAGACAGTTTTTCTCCAGCATTTCTGTTTTTCTGCAGAATAACTGAATAATGCCAAAATGCTGAAGAAAAAGTGTAAACAGTTTTTCTCCAGTAAAACAACATCACCGTTTTACTGCAGCATTCTTGATTTCAATTTTACTGCAGTAAAACTGTTTTACTGCAGAAAAAAACGTTGCTCTCGCGAAAGATGACATTATGCAGAAATGCTGCAGAAACAAACAGTTTTTCTCCAGCATTTCTGTTTTTCTGCAGAATAACTGAATAAAGTCATAATCCGCTAAGGATACATGTCTCTCCAGTTTCTTTACACGAGTTAAGACCATTTTTCAACTTATACACACGCCAAATAGCAAAAGGACACATGTCTCTCCAGTTTCTTTACACGAGTTAAGACCATTTTTCAACTTATACACACGCCAAATAGCAAAAGGACACATGTCTCTCCAGTTTCTTTACACGAGTTAAGACCATTTTTCAACTTATACACACGCCAAATAGCAAAAGGACACATGTCTCTCCAGTTTCTTTACACGAGTTAAGACCATGTTTCAACTTATACACACGCCAAATAGCAAAAGGACACATGTCTCTCCAGTTTGTTTCCACGAGTTAAGACCATGTGTCAACTTATACACACGCCAAATAGCAAAAGGACACATGTCTCTCCAGTTTGTTTCCACGAGTTAAGACCATGTGTCAACTTATACACACGCCAAATAGCAAAAGGACACATGTCTCTCCAGTTTGTTTACACGAGTTAAGACCATTTTTCAACTTATACACACGCCAAATAGCAAAAGGACACATGTCTCTCCAGTTTCTTTACACGAGTTAAGACCATTTGTCAACTTATACACACGCCAAATAGCAAAAGCCTGATAACTGCTTCCTTTGCAGAGTAAACATGAGATCTTGTAGTTGAATTACTTTTTTTTTTAAGTGACACATTTAGCAATCTGGGGCCCGGTAGCTCAGTTGGTAGAGCACTGGACTTGTGATCGGAAGGTCGCAGGTTCGAATTCGGGCCGGGACGGACACGGGTCAACTTTATGTGCAGACCCAGAGACGGAAGCCATGTCCCACCCCCGTGTCATCACAATGGCACGTAAAAGACCTTGGTCATTCTGCCATAAGTGCAGGTGGCTGAATACACCTAAACACGCAGACACCTGGGTAGCGCGACTCCGTTGCTGCTAGCTTTCCACTGGGAGGAAGCGACCCGAATTTCCCAGCGATGGGACAATAAAGTAATGAAAATGAAAAAAATGAAATGAAAAATGAAATCCCACTTTGCACAGAAATCAGCAAGACAGTTGAGTTTTGGTATATGTCCAAGCGGAGAACGCTGTTATTCCATGTAAAAGCCTTTTTGCGGTAAACATGCCCGTGTACGTGAGAAGGACGGCATCTTTACAGGGAGCCCTCGCTTCTGGCCGTGGACACATGCTACCCAACATTTCCCCCCCAAATGTAGGAACAAGCCAGGGGCAGTATTTGTTCGTGGTTTTTTTGTATTCATGTTTTGCCTTTTTCATATACTTTCTATGATTGCATACCATCGGGAGGGTCACCATATTGGTTGTGGGGACGTGAAAAAACAAAACAAACCAATAACCATACCCACGGGTTGTAATGGATACACGTCTCGTTGTTACGATATCTGGGAAATTAATTTAACAAATCAAACAAATCAGTCAAAATTCAAAACTGCAGGACCGTCACTTCATGCGTCTAGATCAAAACTTTCTTTGTTGAGTTTATCGGTTGTACGTATTGTATTTGGACAGATTCCTCAGTTATTGCGTTAATGGGAATTTAGCGGTATTATACCGGTTTGTGTATCATAGTATGACAAGTTGTTGTTATGTTATTGACCTTCACACACACACACACACACACACACACACACACACACACACACACACACACACACACACACACACACACATACTCACACACACAAACACACTCACACACACATACACATACACACACACACACACACACACACACACACACACACACACACATACACACACACACACACACACACACACACACACACACACATGCATAATCACGGCTTCGTTCGTGCAAAAGTTATGTGTGCTCTTAGTCTACTGGACGAGGCGAATTACTCTTTAACTCCCACACAAGGTAACAGGTTTTCAATTCATGGATTCAGGATTCTAATTTGTCCAGCTTTTGTCAATGGAATTACACAACCTTGCGAATAGGCCATCAGGTTTTTTTTAAATTTTATATAACTGATAACAGTTAGAGCAACAGGGACATTTGCAAATCTGTGAAGTATTGTACTCTATTGTATTGTATTGAATTTGCTGTGCTCTGCATTGCATTACATTGCTGTGCATTGCTGTGCATTGCATTGCATTATCAAAAGTTGATCTCCATCGTTGTAAATCCCATATGAATTGATTAAGACTTATTAGACTGGATTGAATGGAATGTAGATTTGTTTTCCCTTGCACTTCCGTTTTTAATTTTTGCGAAGATCTCTCATCTTCCTGACGTCCAAGCGAACACTACAGACATTTTAATTCAAGCATGTCTCTTTAAGTATGGAAGACCTTCGTGACAAACATATTACTGTGCAGATACTCTCTATGTTTTATCCCCGAGTACGCTAGTACTTGGGTCCAGCAGACTTTAATTGTGTGTCTGTGTGTGTATCTGTGTGTGTGTCTGTCTCGACTTAACAGCTTATTGCTGGGAAACTACTGGGCGCAGTTCGTTCAAAAGTTGATACACTAACTTGATAATAGGTCCGATTGATCGTATTAAAACTTCATAATGTTACCTGGGACCTAAATGCCCCAAAAAACACAAAAGTTCTTGACGGTTGGACGAATTCAATCGGAGCGACAGCCAGCCATTGAGCTGATAGAACAGCCGAACGCGTGCGTCATGAAAAGCATGCGTATCGCATGCGAGACGAGCCAGCCAGCGGGTGGGGATTAATTTGGTCTCGGCAAAGAAACTACAGTGCAGGTTTGGTCTCGGTGAGACTGAAAGAGAGACAGAGAGCACGAGAGAGAGCGACAGGGACACTGTGTCAGTGATTCAAGGTGGTGGCTTGGTGGCCAAAGGGATCCGGGTTCGATTCCCGGCATGGGCGGTCTATTTATTTTTTTTTTAATTCTTGTTTACTATTGTTTATTATGAACGTTTTAATGTTTTATTTTACTCTAATAATTTTTTTAATTGTGTAAAATAAATAAATAATTTTTTTTAATTCACGTGCACAAGACAAAAACTTTCATACTGTGCCAAAGTGATCCGAGTTCGATTCCCGGCATGGGCGGTCTATTTTTTAATTTTTTTTAAAATTCTTGTTTACTTTTGTTTATTGTTTTATTTTACTCTAATAATTGTTTTAATTGTGTTAATAATTTTTTTTTTTAAATCCACGTGCACAAGACAAACACTTTCATACTGGGGGAGCGAGCCAGTCTGAAGAGTACTCGGGTCCAGCGCCAACGTTTTTTATTCCGGTATGCTCCCGAACCATCCACCCTGGACAAGATTTTAAACTCTTTAGAGGAGATCAGGAATTGTAACAAGATTTGAAGTATCAAGTGTGAAAAGACATTACCTTTTCAGAATCTTCTTCATAGTGATAGACCTGAATGTAAATAATGTCAAACAAGGAGACTGCTTTGTGAACTGAGAAAGGGAATAAACTTGCATCGGTCCTGCATAGACGTGTCGGTGGAAGGGGCGTTTAAAAAAACAACAAACCAACCAACTTCAAGTATGGTGCAACAGGATGGTCAAGACTTTACTTTCCAAGAGTGTCATGTAGTATATATATGACAAGATGAGATTTAGGAAGATAAGCGGTGTCTTGTCTCTGAGAATTAGATTTTTAAAAAGCGTCCTATTCTTACGCTGATATAGTTGTCCAGAATTCGAGAATTTTGGAAGTTTTGTTTAAAAGGTTTGTTTTTGTTTCATTATTTTTTTTTTTTACCAAATAGCAAAATGTGTGTGAGACTGATGCGTTTCTGGGAGACAAAAATGGATTTCATGTTAGAAAATTGTGACCACGTGACATCGTGATATACTCGATCTCCGTCCATTCTCATTAGAAATCATTTATCAATTTACTACTACAAATTTGGAGCATGGCCTTTGCTCCAATCGTGATTTATCATCTCCGTTCAGGAAAGCTGGCCTCAGTTTTGTCAGTATTGCGGTGATTGTCTTCATTCGCTTTCTCGTGGTAAACGCCGATTGAATATACATCTGTAATCTTTTTTTAACGCTGAAAGATGATCTCTTCACATATACCGCAGTGCAACAAGACTTAAAGGAACAGTAAGCCTCCCGTAAACCATCACAGACCCTGTCAGGCTTTTACACACAGTACATGTACAAACACCCTTTCATTTACACACTCACCGCTTTTGAACATCCTAGGTGCCCTCCGTAAAGAGCGAGCAATTTTGAAAGAATTTATTTTTGCGTGGTTTATCTTACCACTGAGCCATCGCGAACCCGTGTGATCCAGTTTCCTTTTTTCACAATGTAGTCGTCAGTTTGTGATTTTAATGCGACACGCTGTAATCTTATCTGCAATAGCACGTTATTGTGTACCTCTGAATCTAAACGCAACAAACGGCTGCGATTCACACGAGCTAGAGCGGTGGAAGTAGACTGTTCAGGGGAAAGACGGTTTGCGTGACACGTTTCCGGAATTTTCTTTTTTCAAACTTTCAAAACTTCGAACTGTACTGATCTTGTCTTGATGAACAAACAATTCTTTTATGATTTAAGAATGTTTGTGTAACAAGCTGTCAATGTATAATCTAGATTTTAAAAGTTAGTTCTAGCGCCAAAACGAGGCGCCTGATTTGCCGATCAGACGGTCCACGAAAATAAATTCTTTGATAATTGCTCGCTCTTTACGTAGGGCACCTAGGATGTTCTCAAGCGGTGAGTGTTTAAATGAAAGGGTGTTTGTATTGTGTGTAAAAGCCTGCCAGTATCTGTTGGTTTACGGGAGGCGTACTGTGCCTTTAAGAGTCAATTGTAGAGATGGAATTTTGACCCGTACACAAGCATACGCTTATATAAACACACCCATCACAGTTTAGTTTAGCACAAATGAACACGACAGTGGACATACTGTAATAATATGAAAGCCATGGTAGAACGAGAAACTTTGCAGAGTATAGAAAAGGTGGTAACAGGAAAGGGTAACGAGGGAAAAAAGAAGTCTTCTGCTTCTGGATTCGTCTGTCGTTAATTGTCAGATGCTGACAATTACAGCCATCGGTGGGTGGCGATTTGGGAGGGGGGGTTCAGCTCACAAGGCAAAAGAGGCGTTAAACGTACAGTATAGCAGTATCACCAGCACCCGGGGGCCATAATTTGTTTGAGTACAAAGGGCCATAACCCTTCACGTAAATCCGTGGATGAACAAAAAACACACAACAACACCAAAAGTCGAGGAAAACTGTAATGCACCTTCTTCGACAGCCTACTGGATTCGTCTGTCGTGAAATGTCAATTACCAGAAATGAGGACAGTTGGTTAGAATGTCCTCGTTTTCTTGTTTCCACCACTAATCAACCCTCTCCCACCCACCCCACAACCCTCTCCCACCCACCCCACAACCCTCTCCCACCCACAACCCTCTCCCACCCACCCCACAACCCTCTCCCACCCACCCCACAACCCTCTCCCACCCACAACCCTCTCCCACCCACCCCACAACCCTCCCTCCTCACCTACCCCCACCCGCATCTTCCTTCTCACCCCACCACCGCAACCCCTTCTCCCAGTTATTGCCCCAGACCCCTACATGTACTTTTCCCACCCCACAAAAACCAATCCCATTGACACACATTTCCGCCATGCTTTCTGCGATCACCGTTGAAGCCTCTCTGTGCACAAGCTAAAGCTTTTCGGCTCTTCACTGACATAACGGCTAATCACTTGCATTCAAGCGGCACAGGGCTCGTAGAATGTCTCCCGCTTAACGTCAATGCGATTTTCTCGCTAAATCTTGTTTCCAGCATTTAAGCTTCAATCTTCATCGATTAGGGTTGAGCTTGCTGTGGGCCTTTGCAGATCTTCGCCATAGGACGCGTCCCAGACGGAAACGTTTTTTACGGAAAGAGTGCGGCAAAAGAAGATGTTTGCGGTGAATTCGTGTGATCAGTCGCTCGAAACTCTTTCGGGCCCGAAGGCAACTTTTGTATATCTGTTTGTACTCTGTATGGGTGAATTTAGAGAACTCAATGCAGATTGATTAGGGTTACATTGCAGATTGCAGATTCGAGGTGTCACTTGCGTTGGTTGGGCGTATTCTAGCAAATGCCCGTACTCATGTTAGCCCACTGGCATTGTTTTTGTCGCCAAATTGTAAAAGATGTAAACCAGTGAAGATTGGAATGTGTATTTAAAGGGACACAAAATCATACACGGCTGTATGCGGGTGGGCTTTTTCTTTCTTTCTTCTTCTTCTTCCACTTGATTGGATACCTGGATGTGAGTGAAATAGGGTATGTAATACATGTATAATCAAATAATTAACGATTGCTTTTGGTCCATCGGTGGCTTGAATCATGGATGATTTAAAACCCATCCTTACTTGAATGTTTACGATATTTTGCGGCGAAACGTTATCATATGTGATATGATGTACTTTCTTCAGGTACCCGGGACCATGCAGATCTTTGACAACACCATGGTGTTAATAATGCAACGTCCTTCATATATATTATATATGCATATCAAGTTATGTATTGATTGGAATACATTTCAAACTCTCGTATTGTGATAGTCCGCTAACAGTGAACTAACTCTGAACGCTCTCCCGCAAGTTCACAACAAGCTGATGCAGCTGCTTTCAGCATTAGAGAGTCTTAAACCATTCACTTAATTACCATAATTCCACCAGGTCATTGTGATTACTATTCAGCTGCAGTCTCCGCTCTGAGACTGAGGTTTTGTGCTTGACCCCGATGGCTCTAAGAAGATCGCGCTTTTTGGTTCCGATTCCGATGCACAGTCAGTCAGCTCTGTCAGCCATTAATTATATTTGATGCGCTCTCCCTTGACCTCTATCTTCCTGCTCTTCCTACTCTTCTCAAAAGCGAATCATTCCTCTGCCTCCATTTTCTGATATTCTGTTTAGATTCTTATTCACTGACGTGTACAGTCATCGATTTTTATTATTTACTTGGCTCCATCCAACTGATGTAACGCGTTCTTGTGCACACTCCTTGGCTGTGGCAGGGGAGGAGAATTTTTGTAACGCCCACCCATGTCCTGTCTTCTATTTCTCTGCATTGAAAAATCTGCATTTTTCAAACTTTTCGTAGCTTTTTTTCTCACACAACCCTCTATCCGCCCTCTTTCTTTTGTTTATTTCTCTTCACGTTTTGCAATTTTGCTCTTGCTGTTCAAATTCGTCTTGCTCTTCATATTTTCGTGTTTCAATCAAACTTTGATGGATCTCTTCTAGTCTTCTTTACATGTTGTGTACAGCTAGCTCCTGCTAAAAGCTGTCAAAATAGATTCTTGCCTGCCAGGGTTTTCTTTTTTCTGAGCGCAAAAGTTATCGCTGACTTTTCTGTAACTAGTTTGTTTCATAATTATGATTTCCATTAAGTCGTTTCAAGTTAAATTTTGCTGGTGTGTTTGTTTTTCAGGATATGTCAAATGTGTGTACAGATAATTATATAATGTCTTTCTATACCTTGGTACACGTAAAACTTCGCTCGTCACACAGAATAACTATTTTATATGAAACAGAGTAACTTTTGTCATCGCAATAGAAGATGGAAAAGGATAAAAGAAGACGAAAGATAAGAAGCGGCAGAAGAAGAAGAAGAAGAAGAAGAAGAAGAAGAAGAAGAAGAAGAAGAAGAAGACGACGACGACGAAAACTTCTTCAGAAAGCAATATCGAGTGATATACAACACCTTTCAAAAAACAAAACGAACATAGAAAGAAAGAAAGGAAGGCAGACGAAAGGGAAGAAAACTGCTATGACAAACACAAATCAGAAGACGCACACACACACACATACAAAACTAGACAGGAAAAAAAAAGAGAAACACATGTGGAAGGGCAAAAGAGACCCAAAAAGGGGAAAACAGAAAGACAGAAGAAAGACAAACCACAGACAATCTGTATCTGTCGAGTGCCTCAAGGGCAGGCCAGGGGGCTTATGTAGCGAGAGTGGTGACCTTGATTTGAGCCACTAAGATCCCGTCGGATGTTTTCTGTCCACATAACAACTCCACCTTGGCCGAAAAGAGTCCGATTGATCATTGAGACGAGTCCTGAGGCGAATCCATGATTTTCTGGCGTTGCCGTTTGTATCCCTGGTGCTTAGGATACAACTGTTGCCTTCTTGAGAAGGCTGAGAGCACTGCCGTCTCTCGCACGTTTTCTCGTCAGACTTTCAGACAAAGTGATTTCTTTTTTGTTGGTAGGCGTCATTTTTGTGTGTGGTCCTGTTCTTTTCTGTCTTTTTTTCTTTCAGCCCCACCTCCCTCTCTCTCTCTCTCTCTCTCTCTCTCTCTCTCTCTCTCTCTCTCTCTCTCTCTCTCTCTCTCTCTCTCTCTCTCTCTCTCTCTCTCTCTCTCTCATTTATTTTAATAATGTTGTATTTGCCTCAGGACAGGCTGTAAGACAAGGCACTGTTTCTGCATCCTTTTATCCTTATAACATGTTGTTGTTGTTGTTTGATGTTGGTTGTTATTGTATAACTGTGTATCCCTAGTGCTTGGAATATAACTGCTGCCCTGATCGGAAGCCAAAGAGCAATGCCGGCCCCAGCATAGTATTCCGGTTCAAGTCTTCGGCTTTTTAGACAGCGTGATTTCGTTTTTGTTGGTTTAACTTTTCTTGTCCTTCTCCCTTTTTTGTCCTCTGTTTCTTTCTTTCTTTTTGTGATGTTGATTTTGACTAAATGATTTAACATAGACGGGGAATCGAGACGAGGGTGGTGGTGTGTGTGTGCATGTGTATGTATGTGTGTATGTGTGTGTGTGTAGAGCGATTCAGAGAAAAGTACAGGACCAATATTCATGAAATGTCGCAGTAGAGTTCCTGAGTATGATTTCCCCAGACGGTTTTTACATTTAGTCAAGTTTTGACTAAATGTTTTAACATAGAGGGGGGAATCGAGACGAGGGTCGTGGTGTATGTGTGTGTGTGTGTGTGTGTGTGTCTGTGTCTGTGTGTCTGTGCGTGCGTGTGTGTAGAGCGATTCAGAGTAAACTACTGGACCGATCTTTATGAAATTTTACATGAGAGTTCCTGGGTATGATATCCCCGGACGTTTTTTTCATTTTTTGGATAAACGTCTTTGATGACGTCATATCCGGCATTTTGTAAAAGTTGAGGCGGCACTGTCACACCCTCATTTTTCAATCAAATTGATGGACATTTTGGCCAAGCAATCTTTGACGAAGGCCGGAATTTGGTATTGCATTTCAGCTTGGAGGCTTAAAAATTAATTAATGACTTTGGTCATTAAAAATCTGAAAATTGTAATTAAAATTATTGTTTTTTATAAAACGATCCAAAATTACATTTATCGTATTTTTCATCATTTTCTAATTCCAAAAACATATAAGTATGTTATATTTGGATTAAAAACAAGCTCTGAAAATTAAAAATATAAAAATTATGATTAAAATTAAATTTATGAAATCGATTTAAAAACAATTTCATTTTAATCCTTGTCCGTTCCTGATTCCAAAAACATATAGATATGATATGTTTGGATTAAAAACACGTTCAGAAAGTTAAAAAGAATAGAGATATAGAAAAGCGTGCTATCCTCCTCAGCGCAACCGCTACCGCGCTTTTCTGGATTGTTAATGTCACTGCCTTTGCCACGAGCGGTGGACAGGTCTTGCGGAAAAAATTGCAATGCGTTCAGTTTCATTCTGTGAGTTCGACTGAGCTTGACTAAATGTTGTATTTTCGCCTTACGCGACTTGTTTTCTCATGTTTTCAATAAATGTCTTTGAAAACGTCATATCCGACTTTTTGTGAAAGTTGAGGCAGCACTGTCACGCTCTCATTTTTCAACCAAATTGGTTGACATTTTAGTCAAGTAATCTTCGACGAAGCCCGGACTTTGGTATTGTATTTCAGCTTGGAGGCTTACAAACTAGTTAATTAGTTTGCTCATTAAAGCTGTCATTAAAAGCGAATTTTCACTTACAGATTTAACAAGAGGCGAAGCCTTCAAGGCTCACTTAAGAAATCGACAAACAGTAACACAAACTCAATCACTCCGTCACACATACACACACACACACACACACACACACACACACACACACACACACACACACACACACACACACACACACACACACACACACACACACACACACAGTAAGCATAGGTGAAACTATGCAAGAAAGCGAGACCCTGGATCTGCCAAGAAGTCTCGGCCCGCTCACAATAACAATGACCGAGACTTTCAGTAATTCCTTTGCGTGACGTCTAACCCTCTTACGTCATAATGTGACGTCTTCAAATAGTTTCTATCACACACGTCGAACACTTTTGACCGAGACTGACGTAATCCATAGACTCGGAAATGTTAAAGTTTCTACCACAGACATACACACATACATACATACGCACGCACGCACGCACGCACGCACGCACAGACAGACAAAGTTTATCATCGCATAGGCTACACTTACGTGAGCCAAAAATGATTGCATCGTATTCCTGAATTTCTCCTGAATATAAAAATATAATACATATGTCATGTTTACTCTACAAATGTGCTCAGAATTACAGAAAATAGGTTAAGTAGGTGCGTTCAGTTTCATTCTGTGAGTTCCACAGCTTGACTAAATGTAGTAATTTCGCCTTACGCGACTTGTTTTGTTTTTGTTGTTTAGGTTTTTGGTGTTGTATGTTTATAACCCCAAGTACTTCGGATACAACTGTTGCCTACCTTCACTCAAATATTATCAAAATGTTATCTTCTAGTTTTAGACTTCCAGGCAGTGTGGTCTTTTTATGTTGCTTTTTCCCTTCCGTCCTTCGTTCCTTCCTTGTCTACAAATCTGCGGAAGGGACATTAAAACCCCAAAACCAAACTTTGTCTAAAATCTGTTTTCCTTTTTTCTTTTTTTCTTCTTCTTTTTTCTGTCTCTTTTGTTGTATTTTAATTAGTTGTTGTTTGTTTCTTTGTTGTTTTAGTTTTTGTTGTTGTTGTTGTTGTTGTTGTTGTATATTATGTGTAACCGAGCGCACTGTTTTTCCCTCGGAAGGTTGCCTTGCCTTGCCTCTCGTAGCCTCAGGCTTTCCAGACAGGTCGATTTCTTTTCTGTTGGCGAGGCTTCAATTTAAGATTCTTGTCTTTTTTGTCCTTCTTTTAATTGTTCGTCTGTTTAATTTGCTTGAGTACATTTTGATGTTGTTGTTGTTGCTGCTGTTTTTGTATTGCAATATCTGCACATTCAAATTATTGACACAAAATCATTTAGATTGTGTGGGTATGAACTCAAGACTGTTGGTCGGGTACAAAAAGTTTTCAACTATTGCAACTCCGAACATGCATACATGTGTTCCTTTTATTTGTACTTGTTTTCAAATGATGAACCGTTCTTGTGAAACCAAGGGTGTCTTTTGTGCAAAGAAACTGTTACTTCTTGGGATAAACAGGGTATAACATAAAAGCAACACAGAGGAATTTTCTGAAACGTAAGTGTATTCAAAAACATTTATGATTCACGACCGATGGAGTAGCCTGCAATACTGTGCAGCTATGAAATAAAGCATACGGTATAATTGGCTTATGATTACGTTTCTGTGTAAGCTGGTTCTGGTGCTTCTTTTCTAGTGAGCACTACAAACATCCCATTTTACATCTCGTGATAACTTTTTCTACATTTTGTGTGCATGGAAAAGCAACACCAGCTAGTTAAGCAAGGTTGTGTGTGGGGGGATGTGTGTGTGTGTGTGGTGTGTGTGTGTGTGTGTGTGTGCGCGCGTGCGCCGGTGCGTGCATTCGTGCGGGTGTGTGTGTGTGTGTTTTAAGAGAGAGAGAGAGAGAGAGAGAGAGAGAGAGAGAGAGAGAGAGAGAGAGAGAGAGAGAGAGTAACAGAAACGAAGAATACAAAGAAGACAAAAAAGATACGTAAATAAGAAGTGTTCCTATTTAGAATGGGAAATATTAAAGGATTTGAACTGTCTTTCGGCTCAAATAAAGTCAAATGCATTGCTGAACCATATATTGTGTTAGTTAATATGTCACGACAACTACCGTTGAGAAACAATTCAACGGAAAAACATACATTATCTAGAAACCGAAAATAGTGATTTTGGCGTTTCCTTGATAATTCTTCAAGGAGCGCACATTTTTTAAAGAAATTCAAAACATACAATAACATGTAATTGGACTACATTTTGTGGAATCAAATTTACATTATTTTAATTAAAACGTTGATTTCATCATATGTACATATAACGGTTTTAACTGACAAGCTATATTTTCTTTGATTTTATCCCGACCCACAAACGCCTTCCACAAACTCAAAGTGTAGTCCTATGAATACTAAAAAGCCATGCCACGTTTTGTTCCAGTCGGTTGAGAACATTTTGAGTTATCAAGGAAACGGCGAAGCAAGGTGCCGAAAACATCATTCTGAGAAAAAAGGCTTCAAAGTTTAGATACGACGTCAAACTGGAAAACTGCCAAAAATTTACTTTTTATTCTTGTTGAAATTCACAACATTTCATAAAGATCGGTGAAAAATTAGAAAATAACGGTTTATAACTGACAAAAGCTTGGTTTTCTTCTGAAAAGTACGTATTGAAACTCAGTTATGGACAACGGACCTGCTCACAAAATTTCATAAAGATTGGTGAAAAAACGGGATTTAACGGTTTTTTAACTGCCAAAAATCAACTTTTTATTCTTGTTGAAATTCAGTTAGGGACAACCAACCTAACCACAACATTTCATAAAGATCGGTGAAAAATTAGAAAATAACAGTTTATAACGGGTTTTTAACCGCCAATAATTAACTTTTTCTTCTTGAAAAGTTTGTATTGGAGATCAGTTAGGGACAATGGATCACTGTGCCAATTTTGGTGTAAATCCGACGATTAGGGACCAAGAAACAAGGAGCAGAGTGTTTTTTGGCGGTTAAACTGTCATTTTAACGGTTTAATGATTTGGTGAAATTTCTTCCACCACAATACTATACAATGTTTTATCTACCCATTATTGAAAGAACCCCAAAATCACATTTTTTTGGAAAAATCGCTTTCACCCATGCTAGAACCTCCCCTTAACACAGCAAGCAGTCACACAGAAACGGGGGAGAAAAGCAACAAACAAGCCAGTCTCGGCGTGGAACAGGATAGGCAACAAGCAGCAATTACGTTTAAAAAATAGCTGACATGCCTCTAACGAGCAGCGGGTGTATTTCTTCCCTGTTGTCGCCTGTCGCTCAAAATTCCGTTCTTTCTTCTTTTCCCTCTGACACCGGTGGAATCCGATCTGTGTTGAAAGAGTGTTAAGGAATATGGCCGTGTCAATCCTAGGGGGAGGTATCGTTCTCACCTTTGCGGAGCAGACTTTTATTTTTGTCTTCCGTTCTTGTGTTTTACAGTGATAGACCTAAATATTGGTATTTCATATGTTACGCAGATTTCCATTGGTCAGTTGGGCAAAACTGAGCTCATTCCAAAAGTGATATCGACGACATTTCTGTCGATATCAGTTTTGATATCGACGACCTCTTTATTGCTTCCCCACTTCAAAAACAAAGACACCTACATTTAAAAACAAACAGACATATATATGAAAATGTAAGGGAAAGTCGCCAATCCTGGAACAGTCGGCTAACTTGGAACACCTCAATATGCGGTCAACGGGAAACAATTCATGAATTTTTTTTTAGCAGAAATGTCTAGTGACCCCTCCCGATGTTATTGCAAAAAGAAAAATGGCAACTGCGGCAAAACCAAAGAAGAGGTACGTTTTTTTAACTTTTCTCCCTTCTTCTTCTTATTTCTATTGTCTAGAATTCGTTTTATTACTCTTTATCTATATACGTTCACATAAAATGTTGATTGCTATTACAAACCTACATCAATGTGTTACACTATGAACGGGGAAAAAAGATTGGAAACGTCACATGTATCCTACAGCTAAAGTCGAAATCCATGCAGGTGCCATGCGGCTATGCTGGAACACATATAGAGGCAAACATGGAACAGTGTTCCAGCTTTGACGCATTCTGTTCCATCTTACCCTCATCAAACGATAAAGTGAACACTGGTGTTTTTAGTCCGTGGCAGGCTAATTGCCCCCTGGATAATTGTTCCCCGACAACTGCCCCCCCCCCCTCCGGACAATTGCCCAACTAGGACAATTGCCCCCCCCCCCCCCCCCCACCGAGGGAGGACAACTGCCCCCCGGACACCTGCCCCCCAATTTTTTTTCTCACCACTCTTTGTGCAAGTTTTTGCAAAAGCCGTTCACTTCAATAAGAGAGAGTGTGTGTGTGTGTGTGTGTGTGTGTGTGTGTGTGTGTGTGTGTGTGTGTGTGTGTCTGTGTGTGTGTGTGTGTATATGTGTGTGTGTGTGTGTGTGTGTGTGTGTGTGAGTGTGTGTGTGTTTGCGCGCGCGTGCGTGTGTGTGTGTGTGTGTGTGTGTGTGTCTGTGTGTGTGTATTCAAACCAGGAAGCATTATATAGATATCGTTAAGAAAACAAATTATAGACTTCCATTACCTATGAATACCCTCTAGACAACAATACAGCACTTGATAACTCGCTAAACATACAGACAAGAATGGGGGGCAATTCATTGTCACGGGGGGCAATTGTCCTAGGCGGGAAAATGTCCAGGGGGCAGTACTGTTGTCCGGGGGGCATTTAGCATAGAACCGTTTTAGTCACGTACTCAATTCTCTTTTCAGTTTTATTGTAGTTTTTCCTTCTATACCTTTTATTGAATGGTTGATTGATTTGTTTTACAGTATTTTGGGACCCGGACGGTGGCTACCCGAAGAAATGGGCTGCGCGTTGTCGGCTGTCAGAAACGGGGAAATGGGTTTGCGTTGCGCATCAAGAACATTTGGTGTTCCTGTCACGACTTTTATGCTGCGAAATATCTTGGTACTGCTTCTTGTGTGGCACCAACACCCCTTTGAACATTATACAGTGCCAGCAGTATACACACGGCATTGATCACACGAGGACTGCACTGAAAGTAGAAAACAAAAGGACATTGAGTGAAAAATCGTTTCTTAGCTTCTTTTTTCATGTTTTACAAAAACAGTTTTTTTTATCCGATTTGTTTAGACCTAGCCCTTATTTATATTTTTTTCACATTTGAGGCATTAATTGTTATCAAATTTACTATTTCTTTGGTAAAAATCCAATGTTATGTGGAAAAACAGACATTTAAATAAGATGGCTAAATCAAAATGTTATGACGTATGAATTTATCTTGTGTGTGTGGCAATGTGTAATTGTGTGCGTGTGATTGAGAGTGTGTGGGTGTATATATGTGTGTGTGAGACACAGACAGAGCTAGAAAGAGAGTCAGTGTGTTTTTGCATGTGTTCCGAGTTTGACAACACAGTGTTCCACTTTACACACCCATGCGTCCAACCTGGAACAAATGCAGAAATTTTTATAATGGTCAGTTTGATGAGTTGTGTGACTTTTATTTTATCTTATGTTGTTCGTTTGTTTACTGATAGAGTCTAGTATGTGACAATATAAAAAACGCTTTGCAATAATAATTTTTTTGTCTGGTACGGCTGTTTCTCCTTAACTGTTCCAGGTTTAGCGACATTCCCATAATTGTCCCAGAATTTAGTTGAGCAAGTGACTAATTACTTTTTGAAAGAAAAGACATTTGGAAAATAATACTGGAAAGTACAAGAAAAGAGTGAACACAAAGAAATAATAATCAGAGGGAGGGATATAGAACAGCCAAATCTGGGACAAATGTTTTTGTAATTTCTTTACAGTGAATAGGCTAACAAAATGTCCAGAGAAATAGCAATATATCTAACATTGACGGACTGTGTGATGATATCTTCTGCTATTAGTCTGTTTTGACAATGATATCAAAATCGAGACCTCTCCTGTCTCGATTTTGATATCACTGTCAAAACAGACCAATGGCAGAAGATGTCATCACACAGTGCGTCAATATTGGGCATTGTAAATCGTTTTAAGCACGGAGCTTGCCATTTGAACTAAGGAAAGAAACGAACTTGTATCGGTCTCGAATAGCGATTTCAGCCGAAGAGACGATAACAAATTATAACTTACTATAACTCCATTTGTGTGTGGGTGTGTTGAGTGACGCTTTGATCTTTGTGTGTTGTCTATTCTTGGAAACGGACAGTTTATTTGTTTAACACTTGCCTAACTAAACAACGTTCAAAGAAAACAACACAAACCCGTCATTCTTCTCATTTACCATACCTATAGCCTAGTGATCTGAGAATCAATCCCCGGCCTCGCCTCCCACCCTTTAGCAAAGTACTCCTCATAGTATATCGTATAACAAAGTGACATATTACAATATTATTTTTATTTGCAGTCTGTGATAAACAAATCTTGCAAGTGCCCCGATCGAGTCTATCTGTGTGCCCCGGATATAATTTAGCGAGGTTTGGCTTCAAGCTGACCACAAACATCACACATTTATCCTCCAATCAAATCACAAAATCACACATTCATCCACCAATCACGCGCACCCAAAAGAGTGCAGCGCCGATGAAAAAGGGGCCAGTAACCCCGGGGGGAAATCAGGCGGCGGGAGCTGTCCCTCGGAGCACGCGCTCGGCACGAACGGCGGATTGGGCCGAATGGAAACAAAATATTAGGGGCTTTTCAGACGTAATCGGCGTAACGTGGAGAGTGTAATGACACGTCTTTTTCCTCCATTTACAAACCAAACCTCTCAGTCAATCGCGCATCATCTTGGCTGCCGTGCAAGAGACGAGTGTTATGCTATGCTTTCCAAACTGAAGAGGGCTGGTTCGACATTTTCAGCCTGTGCACTTCAAGTTTCCTGTTGCCTGCATCACTCTGGCTCTTTCACTCTCAATCTTTATTTTCACTTGAGTAGCCATTTTGGAATCAACTTATAGACTTTGCAATTATTTGTCATGGTCATGCAGATGGCCTATTTTCTGTCTGATCTGACTGTTCGATTGATTGACTTAGTTATTTCTGAAGGAGACCCAGTATTTTTCCTGAGATCAATTAAGATTTTTAACAAGAATTGAAATAACAAATGTGAAAGTTAACTTCCAGAACCTTCTTTTTACAGTGATAAACCTGATTAGAAATCGTTTTTAGCATGGAGCTTGCCTTGTGAACTGAGAAACAAACTTGCATCGGCTTCGCATAGCAATATCAGTTGAAGAGACGATAACAATTAATACATAATTAACTAACTAACTAACCCAGTACTTTTCACATTACACATCCATTCAGGCTGTTCCACACTTAACGTGAAAACAAGCAGTTTGAAGCTTTTACACAATTCAGGGGAAAAACTAATACTAGGGTACTGCTACTGCTACATTTAATATTTCATCAGCTTCGAATAACGCTCACGCCCTTTACTAAAAGCTGGCTGGATATACGGGCTTCTACAGAAACGTTAATAAGGATATTGCTGGTCTTATCAAAGCGATATCTGGTCATTTTTCGATGGTAAACTTGAATTTTTATGTAAATGCCCGGCGCACAAAAAATAGCGAGAAAGAAGCATACATATTTTGTAAGCCAATGACAGCACTTGAAAGAAGTTGATTTTTGTATGGTGCACGCTCATTGGTCGATGCCGTGAACTCACAAACATTTCGGGTTTCTACTTTCTGTACTGTGGTGCATCTTCGTCTCATCCTACGTCTTCTTCTCATCATGCCAAAACGACAAATTTTGACTTTAGAAGAGAGAGTCGATGTCATAAAGACCGTTCGAAAAGTTGCTGATGAGCTGAATTGCGGAAAAACTCAAATTTCCAACATAAAAGCTGATCAAACACAAATTCTCAGTCAGTGGGACTCCGGTGCCAGATCGACGGCAAAATATGTTGAGAGAAGAAAAACAACCTATGATGAGTTGAACGAAGAACTCTTCGAGTGGTTTTCAACAGCTCGATCAAAGAATCTTCCAGTGAATGGCCCATTGCTTCAGATAAGAAACCGATTGCACCTCTCTCTCTCTCTCTCTCTCTCTCTCTCTCTCTCTCTCTCTCTCTCTCTCTCTCTCTCTCTCTCTCTCTCTCTCTCCTCTCTCTCTCTCTCTCTCTCTCTCTCTCTCTCTCTCTCTCTCTCTCTCTCTCTCTCTCTCTCTCTCTCTCTCTCTCTCTCTCTCTCTCTCTCTCTCTCTCTCTCTCTCTCTCTCTCTCTCTCTCTCTCTCTCTCTCTCTCTCTCTCTCTCTCTCTCTCTCTCTCTCTCTCTCTCTCTCTCTCTCTCTCTCTCTCTCTCTCTCTCTCTCTCTCTCTCTCTCTCCTTTTCTTTGAAAAAAAACAAAACAAAAAAACTTGAGGGCTTCAAAACGTCTTTGAGTTTTAATAATCACTGTGTCAAAAAAGAATCAGTGACTTGGGTTTTTTTTTCAAAAAAAATGTTGGCGCATTCATATATATTCATAAGAAAGGACACCTTGCTACAATGGACAGTGGCAAGGCTCCCCAAGAGCGTCCTTTGCTCGCAGGTTTTACTGTAATAAGAAAGAGGTTCTGATTCGTAACCAGAAACATTTTATAACATGACATTTTAGTGGAAATTGAAGTCTCCGTTTAGCATGCTATTTAGTGTTACCGTTTTTACGAGTAAAAGTTGTTCTAGTTTTGGCCGAGTGCAATGCACTTTTGTACATTTAAGATGCTACAGAAAATACTGAATCAGACTCTTTCGATTACAGTGTTGTGTGAAAATTGTTACCCCATCGTCGTCATCGGATTCTCGTTCCGCCTTCAATAGGCCGCGGCCAGCGTTAACATTATTGTGTCCGTGTTCTTTGCCCTCTGGACAAAATTAATGGTCATAAACTCGAGCAATGCCTACCCTAGCAAATATACAGAAAGAGAGAGAGAGAGAGAGAGAGAGAGAGAGAGAGAGAGAGAGAGAGAGAGAAAGAGAGAGAGACAATGACAATGACAATGACAATTCTTTATTTTACGAGGGTAACAGAATAAGCATTGGTATACTTTTTTGCATCTGGCCCTCGCCCTAAAGAGGGACTAAATCTACTATAATAACTACTACTACATACTTACATAATTAGTAAAACAGTATAAGTTTATGTACATAAGTGCATTATATGAAACATTGTAGTTTATAAATGTTCATGACAAGGTGCAAAGTAAAAATTTGCAAGTCAATTAGAGTCAGAATACTATATGCAATAGTACATCAACTCTGTAAGACAATGGATATTATGCAGAACATCATAATTTCGTGAACAAAACAATAAATCAAAAGTGAGTGACTGTGTCCCAAAGGACATAACAATCAAGAATATACTATTTTCATTAAATGGGATATATATTTGTTTTTGAAAGAATCTGTGCTGGTAGCTTCCCGTAAGGCATTCGGAAGAGCGTTCCAGAGACGGCCACCTGAATAAACTAGACTAGACTTAAATAAGTCTATCCTAAGAAGAGGAGTGTTAAATTTCATAAGGTGGTGTGAATTCTTCAAAGAGAACTTTGAACAAATGGTTTGGGGTAGAGTTTCGGATATGATTTTATGCATAAAGATTCCTTTGTTAAAAAGCAGTCTTGACTTTAGAGGTAAGATCCCTAAATGTATGTAGTCTAACTCTGTGAGGGTAGTGTGCTTTAGTAATACTACTTTTAGCGCTCTTTTATGTAATCTGCTGAGTGGTTTTAAGGAATTTTCACTTGCGGAGTCCCATAGAGTGGATGCGTAATCAATAACAGATTGAATATGAGCAATGAAGAATAACTTTCTGGTTTGGCAGTTCAGGAAGTGTTTAATTCTAGATAAGAGATACACTTTCTTAGACACCACTTTACTAAGTTGCTCTATGTGGGTTGACCAAGACAAGTTGTTATCGATATTAACACCCAGCAGTTTGTGATGGTCGACTTTTTCCACTATTTCACCATCTATCATTAAAGCAGGACCAGCTGAACAAATATTCTGGCGTTTTTGTCTTGTTGTTATGACCATATATTTGGTTTTCTTTGGGTTAAGAGACATATGGTTTAGTTCAGTCCACTCTGTCAACTGGTTTAAACTCCTTTGAAGTGATTCTGATAAGCGAGTTACATTTGTGTTGCTGGAGTGAATTGTGGTGTCATCTGCAAAAAGTTCACATACATTTTGAATATGTAGGGGGAGGTCATTAATGTATATAGAGAAGAGGAGGGGTCCTAAAACCGATCCTTGTGGTACACCGTATTTTACTTCTTGCATGCTCGACGCCGAGGCGTTTGTTAGTACAGTCTGTTGTCTGCCGGTGAGAAATGAACTAATAAGTTTGACAGTTTCGATTCCGACGCCATACAATGCAAATTTTCTCAGTAATAACGTGTGATCAATAACGTCAAAGGCTTTAGCAAAATCAACAAAAATGGCACCACAGAATTCATTGTCGTTTATTTTCTCCAGCCATTGATCAACAAGAGAAACTAAGGCAGTATGGCAGGAATGGTTAGCTCTAAAACCCGATTGTTTAGGGTGAAGTAAATTGTTTTGGTTAAGATGCATTAGAATATGTTTGTTAATGTGTTTTTCAAGTGGTTTTGATAAAACAGACAATATTGAAATTGGCCTATAGTTTGATGGGTCTTTTTTATCACCTGATTTAAACAGAGGAATGACTTTAGCCTGTTTCAGGGCGACTGGGAAATAATTTTTGTCTAAACAAAGATTATAAAGGTAAGTGAGTGTTTCAGAAAGAGAGAGAGAGAGAGAGAGAGAGAGAGAGAGAGAGAGAGAGAGAGAGAGAGAGAGAGAGAGAGAGAGAGAGAGAGAGAGAGAGAGAGAGAGAGAGAGAAAGAGAGAGAGGCTTTCTGGAGGGGGAGAAAGGGGTATGTTTTTTGTTGACGTTGGGGACAAACGTTGGGTTTCCTGGGCGTTCTGACATACATTCTATAGTTGTGTGTGTGTATGTGTGTTGTGTGTGTGTGTGTGTGTGTGTGTGTGTGTGTGTGTGCGTGCGTGCGTGTGTGTGTTGTGTGTGTGTGCGTGCGTGCGTGTGTGTGTGTGTGTGTGTGTGTGTGTTTTCGGATCATTACACAATTAAGATGGGAATGATTGATGGAAAAAAGTGTATCCGTTTGATTTTAACAAGGAAGCCTATTGCCGCAAATAATTTAACTGGTGACAAAATTAAGAAACATCTAAAAAAAAGATTTGAAATTCAAAAAAAGAAAAACCTCAACAGATTATGAGAAAGTGTCTTGTTCATTTGCAGGTCATGAAACGGGATTATGAAACGGTCTGTCGCATTATTTTGTGAAACATCTGTTTTGTGAAGCATTGTAGGCAGATATATTGATCAATGCTTATTCAGGGGAAATGATAATGTTCTCTGTCATGAGATGGTTGGCAACAAATAAAACCTTTCTAATTACCAGTGTGCTCCTCCGAAGACAAAATACGGCTGCCTAGCTGACGTGGTGATTGAAAACGGGCGTACACGTTATCTTTCCACTGCATACCTTTCTATGTACCAATTGTTCCCTGTAGTGTTAAGTGCGGATACGCTCGACAATAACAATTACAAGCCTGCCAAATAAGCGAAACCAGTCACCGAAATGCTCGTACTTGGCAAGGGCTCAGCAAATGAGGTTACCTACGTATTGACCTGTGGTGGTGTTATGAGCTTTAAAGGGAACAATTCCATTTTGAAGCTCAGCCTTCATTGCATAACTATAATGTGGTCAAGCACCCTGCCTGGTTTCTGGTTGAGACTGACCACTCCCTGAAGATGTCCACTTTCTTGTTGCTGCTCAGATGCTTCACATCCAGCTTCTCCCCCCCCTCCCTTCCCATTGGGAGCTGAGGCTGACGGTGTCTCTGTGCGTCACTCATTACAGAATACAGAATACAGAATACAGAATCTTTAATTGCCCAAGGTTGGGAATTTGTGATGACATTGCGGTTAAGAAACATTTCAATCCAGCCATATACACAAACACACGCATCATTTATACAAACTGATCAACAACATTCATTTGAAAACAACACTGTCTTGCTGTCTTGCAACTTGTTTGGATTTTTCAAAAATACGAAGGAATCAGTATTAGCGCAGCGGATGTGATCTGTTTTTCCCCAATGTTGTTTCCTCTGTCTTGTCTCTGGTCAAGTAATTTGTCTCTTGAATGCATTAATGGTCTCTCTCCGTCACTAATTTCCCTTGTCTTGCAAGCACTGTGTGTGTATTTCTGGAGATAAGTGCTTATCTGATATTGCAAAGTATTCTTCATTGCGGTTTCCTTTGTCTCGTTTCTGGTCAAATAGTTTGTCCCTTAAATTGTCTCTCTCTCTCTCATGACGAACGCAGTGGCGTCGTGGTAAGACGTCGGCCTCCTAATCGGGAGGTCGTGAGTTCGAATCCCGGTCGCTGCCGCCTGGTGGGTTGAGAGATGAGATTTTTCCGATCTCCCAGGTCAACTTATGTGCAGACCTGCTAGTGACTTAACCCCCCTTCGTGTGTACACGCAAGCACAAGACCAAGTGCGCACGGAAAAGATTCTGCAATCCATGTCAGAGTTCGGTGAGTTATAGAAACACGAAAATACTTAGCATGCCTCCCCCGAAATCGGCGTATGCTGCCTGAATGGCGGGGTAAAAACGGTCATACACGTACAAGTCCACTCGTGCTAAAAACATGAGTGAACGTGGGAGTCTAAGCCCATGAACGAAGAAGAAGAAGAAGAAGAAGAAGAAGAAGAAGAAGAAGAAGAAGAAGAAGAAGAAGAATTGTCTCTCTCCGTCACTGAATTCAGTTGCCTTGCATGCAATGCGTGTGGATTTCTGGTGATAAGTGCTGATCTGATATTGCACAATATTTTCTTTTGTGTCTTTTCTTTGTCTTGTTTAGCTTGTCCCTTGACTAGTTCAATGTAACCCCGTTCACTGATTCTGATATCTTGCGTTCCTCGTGGAGTTATTTTGGACATTTGTTAAATTTGAAATTGAAAATCAAATGCTTTATGTTGCTCGACTGTTGAGGGAACTTGTCTGCTTGTGTATCTTCTTCACAATGTTCATTGAGATTCAAACGCACGAGTGAATGTGAGCAGAAGGAAGCAAGAGTAGGTCAGTGCGTGCAAGTAAGAAGAGAGTGACAAGTAAGAAGAGAGTGACAAGTAAGAAGAGAGTGACAAGTAAGAAGAGAGTGACAAGTAAGAAGAGAGTGACAAGTAAGAAGAGAGTGACAAGTAAGAAGAGAGTGACAAATAAGAAGAGAGTGACAAGTAAGAAGAGAGTGGCAAGTAAGAAGAGAGTGACAAGTAAGAAGAGAGTGACAAGTAAGAAGAGAGTGACAAGTAAGAAGAGAGTGACAAGTAAGAAGAGAGTGACAAGTAAGAAGAGAGTGACAAGTAAGAAGAGAGTGACAAGTAAGAAGAGAGTGACAAGTAAGAAGAGACTGACAAGTAAGAAGAGGGTGACAAGTAAGAAGAGGGTGACAAGTAAGAAGAGAGTGACAAGTAAGAAGAGGGTGACAAGTAAGAAGAGAGTGACAGTGATTAGTATGTTGATGGCCTGTAACGAAAGAGAAAGAGAAGGGGACAGGGACAGACTTAACAAGAGTGAAGGTACTGAATGTACCGACGTGAGACAGAGATAGAGAAATGAAATCAGTGTGTGTGTGTGTGTGACAATGACACGGATATCAATCAACTCAATCAATCAATATGAGGCTTATATCGCGCGTATTCCGTGGGTACAGTTCTAAGCGCAGGGATTTATTTTATTTTTTAATTTTTTTATGTTATGCAATTTATATCGCGCACATATTCAAGGCGCAGGGATTTATTTATGCCGTGTGAGATGGAATTTTTTTTTACACAATACATCACGCATTCACATCGGCCAGCAGATCGCAGCCATTTCGGCGCATATCCTACTTTTCACGGCCTATTATTCCAAGTCACACGGGTATGTTGGTGGACATTTTTATCTATGCCTATACAATTTTGCCAGGAAAGACCCTTTTGTCAATCGTGGGATCTTTAACGTGCACACCCCAATGCAGTGTACACAAACGGATATACGGACACCGACAAACAGACACACAGCTAGGGATGTAGGCAGCCACTGTGTAAAAAAGAAATACAGAGATTTCGCCGAGTGCGTTTAATGGCCCAAAGAGACATTACGCAATATCCTGGAAGTCGTTCCACTCAACATCATCAGTTTATAACACCAACAACTCAGTTACTGAAGTTCCCCAGTGTTCACCTCTCTCCCTCTCTCTCTCTCTCTTTCTCTCTCTCTTGCTCTCTCTCAAATTCTTTCGAAGTTGAACTCTCTCTCTTTCTCCCTCTCTCTCTTTTTCCCTCTCTCTCTCTGCCTGTCTGTCTGTCTGTCTGTCTGTCTGTCTGTCTGTCTGTCTGTCTGTCTGTCTGTCTGTTTGTCTGTCTGTCTGTCTGTCTGTCTCTCTCTCTCTCTCTCTCTCTCTCTCTCTCTCAATCTATTCAAGTATTACTCCCTCTCAAATTCTTTCTAAATTAAAGTCTCTCTTTCTCCCTCTCTCTCCTTTTCCCTCTCTCTCTCTCTGCCTGTCTGTCTGTCTGTCTGTCTGTCTGTCTGTCTGTCTCTCTCTCTCTCTCTCTCTCTCTCTCTCTCTCTCTCTCTCTCTCTCTCTCTCTCTCTCTTTCTCTCACTGTGTGATTCTCAGGGCCGGAGCGTCGCGGCGCATACTGATGACGGAGCTTGTCTGACGGGGTTTATTTGATTAGGCACAAGCGCATTTGGCAGTCGCAACGATATTAGGCCCTGACTTGTTGGGGCATGATCGCCCTGGGATCCCTGCGCTTTGCTGCCTTCTTGCCACAAACCTTTTACACGCTTAACTTCGTGCCCGCTAAGGATTTGAAAAGTTGCAGAATCTTTCACGTCAACACATTAAAAGTAATCCCTAGTTGCTCCCCTTTCCTCTTCGCAATCGCTAGACCCCGAACCTCTCCTCGTTCCCTCCCTCGCCCACTTCCCGTCCTTCACCCTCCCCTTCCGAAATCTGAATGAGCAAAAGTTTTCCTTGGAAAAAGGAGAAGAAAAATTCGATATATCATGGTTTTCTTTACGCAAGAATCTCGGGAGGGGAGAGAATCAGCGTGTGTGAGGAGAGGAGGGAGTTGTCGTTCCCTGAGCAAGGGGGATAAGTTTGACTGAAACTCGAGCCGCCATTGATCGCTGGCCAGGCAAATACATTTATTAGCTGTCATGCCGCTCAGAAGCGTATCATCGAGCCATCACCCCCTTCAAACACACGCGGGTCACACCCTTGTTGGGCTTGTCCAGGCGGGAGGGAGATGGAGGGGGGAGTTGGGGAGAGGGATGACGGGAGGAGGTTTGGACAAAAGTGGAGGATGTTAAAATTGTCCAGGGATATGGGAAACTGAAGAGAGGGGTGGGGGTGGAGAGAGACGGTAGCCAGTGTGTCGAGGTTTGGGGACTTTAAGCTGAGGATGAGGGTTCTTGGGCATTGGGTCATTCAGATCACGGAATCTTGCAAGCAAGTTCCTGGGTGTGGGTACTTGGGCATTGGGTCATTCAGGACTTTGACTATTTTGAGGTAGCCCGTTCGTACAGTGCCACCTGGCGAGCAAGGGGGGCTCGTACACTCAATACGTTGGGGGGGGGGGGGGGGGGGTTGGGAGGTTGGGGTGTCGGCGAGCAGAGTGTGTCGGTGTTGGGGACAAACGTTTGGGATGTCGTTTGTTGAGCAATGGGTCATTCAGGACTTTGAGCCTTTCAATGTAGCCCTTGTGTACAATACCACGAGAAGGAAGACAAGTTTTTATTTAAATGCTTGTTGGGTTGCGCTCCTGCGAAAGTGTTCTCGTGTGGAAAAACCTCTTCCTACAACTTGAAGGTTCATTTGCAGGTATGTCTACGTTTTCAGTATTTTACTTCAGTATTTTACGTCTGTCATTTCATTTCGAATGCTTGCAACAAGGTGCCCTGTCAGTAAAATTTCCTCATCCTCATCCTTCTCTCCTTCTTCTTTATAGAGAAAACATCACACCAACACCAAGATGAAGAGCCTTTTCCTGCGGAGTAACACAACTCTGCCCAGCTCTGCTGCGGTTGAACGGCTGTTCAGCGCCGCAGGACTGATCCTGACCCCTAACAGGGGCAGAGTAACAGACAGTAATTTTGAGGCCAAAGTCCTCATCAAATACAATGGCGGAAAGGTGTGAAAGGTGTGAAAGATGTGATAAACAATCTGCTCTGCGTGATCGTTTTAACTTTTGTTTTTTAGTGAAGATTTTTGTAAATAAAATGTATTCTGACTTTGATTTCTTGTTCTGTGTTTACTGCTTGTGTGGAGTTAAAAGTAGCGGAAAAAGTAGCGGCTACTTTTTGAAAAGTAGCGGAAAAGTAGCGGCTACTTTGTGTAAAAAAGTAGCGGAAATGTAGCGGCTACAAATTTTACTAAAGTAGCGGAGAAGTAGCGGCTACTTTTTAAGAAGTAGCGATCACAACCCTGTTGTGGGGTCGGCGGGCGGAGTGTGTCGGTGTTGGGGACAAACGTTTGGGATGTCGTTTGTTGAGCAATGGGTCATTCAGGACTTTGAGCCTTTCAATGTAGCCCTTGTGTACAATACCACATGGGGGGCTCGTACACGCTTAGTCTTGGGGGAGGAGTTTGTCGGAGTACACTCTATAAGTTGCGGGGATGGAGGTTGTGGGGTCGGCGGGCGGAGTGTGTCGGTGTTGGGGACAAACGTTTGGGATGTCGTTTGTTGAGCAAAGGGTCATTCAGGACTTCGAGCCTTTCGATGTAGCTTTTTCGGTGATCCAGGAGGGCTCGTACACGCTTAGTCTTGGGGGAGGAGTGTGTCGGCGTTGGGGACAAACGTGGAGGATGTGAGTTCTTGACATTGGGTTATTCAGAGATTTGAACATTGCAAAGAGGTCGCCTCCGACAGTATCCGCCGGTGGGTTTGAACCTGACAGCGTTGGGTGGGTCTGGGATGGGATATGAAGGTGGAGGAGAAGGAAGGGGTTAGTGTTTTGGGGTCTCCAAGACGAAAGTGGAGGTTTTGTTGTTCGGGGCTTTGGGTCATTCAGTGCTTTTAACCATGCCAAGTAGGCACTATCTACAGTTTTGTCTGAGAGAGAGAGAGAGAGAGAGAGAGAGAGAGAGAGAGAGAGAGAGAGAGAGAGAGAGAGAGAGAGAGAGAGGGAGGAGGGGAGGGGCGTTATGAAGATTAAGGGGGAGGAAGTGGGGTGTTCGGGACAAAAGTTGAGGATGGGGGTTCTTGGGCATGGGGACATTCTTTGACCTTTGCGAAAGGGCCCCCTTTTACCGTATCACCCGGTGAGATGAGCTATAGAAGGGTCCATACACTCTCAGTGGCATGGAGTAAGAGGTGGACACAAAGTGTGACTGTTTGCTAAAGGGGTAACGACATTACGGAGTACTAGCGCCAAGAGGGATGACGACAACGTTATGGACTGTTTACTGTTCCAGAGATGAATGGAAGCAAAGGGTTTACTGAGAAAGATGAGTAGGTCAGTGGGTGCAAAGGTGGATTGAGAAACTGGGACGTGTAGAAAGGGGCGCCATATTTTACACCTAATTCCTTTGTGAGTATATTGACACTTCACCAGAGATGAAGGTTTTCGTCAGTAAACCAGACAATCCGGAATTGAAAGGTTATTTTCTGGGATATTTCCTGTATTTCCACGAATTCAAGAATGAACACAAATGTTAAAACTGAAGACCAGGGTCATCTTAACCTCAAGCCTATGTTTTATGTGTTTGATAATTGTCAGCTCTCATAACTTTAACTCATTCTTCCAAAGAGTAAACCTAGTCTTCAACATGTTAGTCTGAAGGGGCACAGGAAGAGATACATGGATAACATAATTCATAGAAAGGCGAATAATCTTTATGACATAATTGAATAAGACCATTCATCCTGACTTGTGGCAATGATTGCAAATGCTGACGCGTCTGTCTGAGAGTTCGAAAAGAAGTGGAATACTTGGAAGTCTGAAAAGCGGAAAGTACAGAACTCCATCAGTTTACTACAAATAGTTTCTTGCTCTGCGAACTGATGCTCGTTTTCAATATTGCTTCAGGAGCTTTAGCGGGATATGCCATGATCACAAAAGGCTTTCTTGCTTTGCGAACTGATGCAGTTCGGGGCTCGTTGAAATACTTAACGATAAAATAACATCAAATGGTTGAGGACTGTTGAAAATGTTAGCCTATTTTGAGACATTCACCATGTTTAATAAGTCAAAATGTAACATCTGGGCTCGTTTTCGATATTGTTCCATGAACTTTAGCGGGGTATGCTATGGACGTTAACGGGCCCGATGCTAGCGAATGTGCATGAAGGAGAGAAGGTCGTGCCTTTACCTTGCTTCACTGACTACTATCCTAAGCGGATGATGAAAATATTCGCTTTTACCGCGGCATTTTCGGGTTTTTTCCGCAATAAAAAGGTCTTTTTTTAACGACGCATTTTAAAGCGCCTCAAAAAGAAACAATATTATCATCATCCACTATGGATAGACTACCGACAGCGGAAGATGGCGTGCCTGTCGCCTCCAAAAGTGAGAGGACACTGATAGAAACGTCGTTCACAAATAAAACCCGTGTACGAGACCTTGCTGTTGCTGCCGAAAAGATCACAAGTATATGTGATAAAACTTACCGCTTTACCGAAGATAAAAACAAGTCGCGTAAGGCGAAAATACAATATTTAGTCAAGTAGCTGTCGAACTCACAGAATGAAACTGAACGCAATGCCATTTTTCAGCAAGACCGTATACTCGTAGCATCGTCAGTCCACCGCTCATGGCAAAGGCAGTGAAATTGACAAGAAGAGCGGGATAGTAGTTGCGCTAAGAAGGATAGCACGCTTTTCTGTACCTCTCTTTGTTTTAACTTTCTGAGCGTGTTTTTAATCCAAACATATCATATCTATATGTTTTTGGAATCAGGAACCGACAAGGAATAAGATGAAAGTGGTTTTAAATTGATTTGGACAATTTAATTTTGATAATAATTTTTATATATTTAATTTTCAGAGCTTGTTTTTAATCCGAATATAACATATTTATATGTTTTTGGAATCAGCAAATGATGGATAATAAGATAAACGTAAATTTGGATCGTTTTATAAATTTTTTAAATTTTTTTTACAATTTTCTGATTTTTAATGACCAAAGTCATTAATTAATTTGTAAGCCACCAAGCTGAAATGCAATACCAAAGTCCGGCCTTCGTCGAAGATTACTTGACCAAAATTTGAACCAATTTGGTTGAAAAATGAGGGCGTGACAGTGCCGCCTCAACTTTCACGAAAAGCCGGATATGACGTCATCAAAGAAATTTATCAAAAAAATGAAAAAAACGTTCGGGGATTTCATACCCAGGAACTCTCATGTCAAATTTCATAAAGATCGGTCCAGTAGTTTAGTCTGAATCGCTCTACACACACACACACACGCACACACGCACACACGCACACACGCACATACACCACGACCCTCGTTTCGATTCCCCCTCGATGTTAAAATATTTAGTCAAAACTTGACTAAATATAAAAAAAGATTATGACGAAGTACGTTGACTGTGCATCAGTCCGAGAGTTACGTGGCTCGTAGTACTGCCCACAATGGCAAACAAGGTAGAGCATGCTGCTTACACAATGAGTGGTGGAAGCGCGGGCGGTTTCCAACGACAGAGACTCGCTGCCAATGGATGGTGCCAGAAACTGGCGATCGTTGAATTGTAGCATATTGGGTCAGTGTTAGAGGTGTTCGGGTTGTTAACCTAGAAGGCTGTACTTTTGTGGAAGGATAATTCAGATGTATTCAAGGAAAAGTTATTTTATGGCAGGTACTATATTATTTACCGGTCCAACCTTCAGTGAAAATTGTGGTAGGTTTTTCGTTGCAGTGATAGCACTAAATACACACTGTTGGATTTTTTTGCATCCGAGTATTCTTTCATTCTAACTCACTGAGGTATTTGACATGAAAACTGCATATTCAATGGGTTCGAGAAACTGAAACATTAACAGGCAGTCTTAAACACCCATTAAATCTAGAAGAGAACATTCCGGTGTAACACGAAATTTTTACTCCACAAAAAATTTACTCCGGAGTAAAAATATCGTACGAAATTCTTACTCCGAGTAACTTTTTCGTACGAGAAAAGAACTCCCCAAGGCACGAACAAATTACTCCCTCCACGAAATTTTTACTCCCCATTTGTTTTTTTACATCTAGTAAAAATCTCGTTCGCGAAAATGGGATACGGGCGAAGGGATAATGCCAATATGTGATCTCGCGCAAACGTATGTCGCGCTACCCTCTCTCCACCCCTTCCACCACCAAGACTAACAGGGGACAAGGCCAAAGGGAGTACAAATGTCGTACACCTGGCATGGGAAGTTAAATTGCTCGTGTTAGGGTGAAGAAATTTATTCGTTTTTTATTCGTCAGGGGAGTAACATTTTTGTTCGAAATGTTTACTCGGAACTCACCTGTCGTGGAGAGTAATTTTCTCGTGTACTGGGGGAGTACTTTTTTCGTAAAGGGAGTAACATTTTCGTACGAAATTTTTACTCCGGAGTAAAAATCTCGTGGGAGTAATTTTCTCGTGTTACACCGGCAAGGTTCACTAACCCCTGATTAACATGTGTTCCCCCAAGGGCGGGGTAGTTCCTACTCCGCGTATTATGCAACGGGTATATACAGAATCAAAGCAGTGTACATACACTGTTTGGTGGAGAAGAGACAAGGTAGGGATCAGAAACATGTTGCATTTTCAGCTGCCATGGGGAGAAAATCTGAAGATTTTCCGAATCAAGCATATGGACGCCAAATCTAGAACATATGCTCCGTTAACCAGCAAGTTTTAAGTGTGCTTCTGTTGTTATCATTGATGAGTTCTTACGAAGAAATCCATAGAGTCGAGGGTTGGTCGGTGACTCAAAAATAAATGGGGAAAAAAAGTTGTGCTGACAGCTGCTCTCAGCTGTCCTTCAAGCGGCAAAGGGCATCCAATAAGGCAAAGGACATGACTTCAATGATAAAGTAAATGACATCAACCGTCCCGCGTTCCTGATGGTAGTATAACATTCTTTTTTCGCTTTATAATTGTTTTAATAGCAAGGCTTGCCTCGAAAAAAGTATGAAGGCGTTGAATTATTTCATGGTACGTTTTATTCTTCTAAAATACATATTTCATTTAGCTGAGAATGCAGTTGACTTCAATTTAGCTTAATATGGGATTTTTGTTGTTCGTTATAGCGAAATAAAGTGCGTCGGTTTTATCTTAACATGAGATGGTTTGGTCAAAATCAATTCAGAGAGATTTCTTCCGACCGAAGGCGTGATAAATGCTATGCATCACAGAATGATATCCTGCAAACACATTTTTAATTTTTTTCCCAACCAATGTTCAGATAAACGCCACAAACCACTGATGTTTGACGTTCGTACGGGATCTTTTGTTTTGTATCTCTTGAGTTGTATTTTAACAATGCAGGGGACGTACAAGCCAATCTCGTTTAAAGCCGAGTTCAGATACACATGCAGATGCCCCATTGCTTATTCCTCCCATCACAGCAGGTTATATAAAAGTTAAGATTTTTTTACAACCGCGTTCAAATACACTTCACATCTTGTTCCAACTGTAGAGTCGCAGGTATATCTTGTGAAGTACAAAGCCAGCCTCTATAACACCACACACACACTCACACACACACACACACACACACACACACTCACACACACACACACTGACGCACACACGCAAACACACGCACGCACGCACTCACACACACACACACACGCACGCACGCACGCACGCACACACACACACACACACACACAGACACACACACACACTCACACACACGGTCTCTCTCTCTCTGTGCTTGCAGTACACGTTTTAAACTAATTCTTCTTTGTTGCGAGTATCTGCTGTTCAACGCAGGTGAGATGTATTATCTCTGACACAGCGGGAGATATGAAAGTCAAGTTCTTTTAAAACCGAGTGCAAACACACATCACATCTTTTTCATCTGCGCAACCGCAGGTATCTCTTGTGGAGTACAAAGCTGGTTTCTGCATCACATACACAAAACCCCGCATTAACAATAACATGGCTGCAGAGGCCCGGATGATGACGCCGCGACACGCACTTACCACATGTTGCATGGGGAGATAATTGCATCCAGGTAAAGGCTAAACACCATTGCGATTTATTGTACCCAAAGTGAACCACAGGCCAAAGAATGTTTTGAGACGTTGCGCTGTAAACGCTCACAACAGAAAACGTGAACGGCACATGACAAGAATGTTTTCTTTTTAATGATCATGATTTTTAACAAAATGTCATGTAACAAGTGTAAAAAGACAGAGAGAATAATAATAATAATAATAATAATAATAATAATAATAATAATAATAATAATAATAATAATAATAATAATAATAATAATAACGGGCATTTATAAAGCGCCTTATCAGAAGTTCAAAGCGCGTGACAACAATACATGTATACAACATTCATACAATCACTGTCAGATTCAAACAACACATCATGCACATCTCACATCCTACAGAATACTACATGACTTGCTGTTTCGTACCAGATTTACACGAGTTGCTTTTTAAATTTATTTTAATATTGAACTCCGAGCGAAAGCGAGTTCTTCAATCTTGAAATAGCAACGAGTGTAAATCTGGTACAACACAGCAAGCCATGTAGTATTCTGTTTATCCTACATACTGTACTTACGTGTATTTTACTCAAAACGTCCCGCAGTCGAGGCGACCAAATAGAAGACGCTTCTTTGGGAACCTCAATCTCTTCCAAAGCCTCGTGCAATCTTTCACGTTAAAGAAAAGAAACGTCACTTTATAATATGTAGCGTGACGTGTTAGTTCTGAAAACTCTTCCAGGGGAAAAGCAGGCGCAAACATGTTTACATAATGACGTTTGTCTCGGTGACTTTGACATGATAAGCAGTGGAAAAGCAGGACTCTGCAATGCAAATTTGACACGACCTCATTTACATGATATACACACGTGTGGTTTGAACAATATTGTTATCTTATGAGTGGTCTCTCTCACGAATGTAGGATAAATGAGCCTTTTAGAACCTTCTTTTTGAACGTTAAGCACAATAACCAACGAACCAGTGTCAGATTTATATTAGACATATTAAATAGGTCAAATAAATTACCTCATCGTGACTAACAATTTGCACTAACATTCAACATTAAAACGAGTTTTGGGGGGTCTATTGGCCGAAGCGTACGCCGGTAATTTCCGACTAACGGCTTTTGATTTCAAGACGAAGACCAAAAGGTTCAGTTGTCGTGTCCTCTTGATCTGGGCAGTAATGTGACTTTGAAAAATACAATTAACAAAGCCAAAAGAAAATCCAATAAAATTCTTTCGCCTGTGTGTGACTTACCTCCGTCAGCACTCCCCCGTTGTTCCTCCCGTTCTGTGACTGTGGCAGGTAAAGCCTTTCGCTGTCTGGCATCGGCTGGAGCATCTGTTTTATTCGTCGCATGAAGTTTGTCAATCAGTCGGTATCTTGAACAACTCTCCGATGCCACCGAAGTGCAGGGTTTTTGAGTCTAGATTGAAGACAGGGTTAGCCAAGGATAAAAGATGAGTGCAGAAGTGGGCGGGGGTTTGGGTGGGGGTGGGGTGGGGGTGGAGGGAGACAGACAGACGTATAGACAGAGATGGTTCGGCAGGGAGGTAGGTTGACTTTACGAATGGGAGGATCGGACAGACAGGCAGACATACAGGAAAACAGTCAGGCAGACAGGCAGACGGAAAGAGAGGAGGGAAAAGACCAACGCAAAGGTAGACGAAAAAATGCAATGAGAGAAGAGATCAGGCGAGAAACAAAGAATAGCTTGCTTTACTGTAGGATCAGAATAGTATCCATCCCTCAACCCCCCCCCCACCCGGACCCCTCCCTACACCCTTGACAAGAGTCATTATCACATGTACATGTTTGAAAATTGATGTTTTATGATGAAGAGAAACAACAGTTTATAGCGTTGATGTAACAAACAGAAAGAGACAGACAGGGAGTGTGACAGAGACTGGAGAGGAACAGAGAGGGCGCATCCAGAGAGCATGGGGGGGGGGGGGGGGGGCGGGAGAATAGGGGTGAGATGAGAACAGAGGAAAGACGGGGTGTGCAGAAGTGCACTCCCGAAAGAACGAAAAAAAATCAGCTTGGTAAGTGCTTTGAAACAAACAGTATAGGACAAGGATAAGAATAAGATTCCACATAGACTGGTCTTGTAAGGTTACCCTCATGGAAATTTGGGCTGCTTTCTCCCTGGGGAAAGCGAGCTGCCATACAGTATACGGCGCTACCCCTTTTCTTCTTCTTTTTCCAGCATGCGTGTATTCATGTGTCCAAGCCCTGAGACGTTCGCTATGAACTTGGGTTCTTTATCGTGCGCATGCGTACACACGGGGGTGTTCGGACACCGAGGAGACTCTGGAAAATAAATCCCTTGCCGAACGTGTGGATCGAACCCACGCCGATAGAGATAACTGGTTTTGTAGCCATCGCCGCTACCGACTGAGCTAATTCTCCGCCCCAGAGATATTTGGTCCACGATGCACAAAAGTGCACGAACGAATCCTAACACATTTCACTTGAAATAGCATACTTCACTCAACGAAATGCAACGCAGATAATATTTACCAAAATAAGCCGAACACGTTCGAACGCAAACACCCCCATCAACCACTTCTCTTTTTCAATCCTAAGGTAAGATCTACCTACTTGCCCCTGCCAAATTCCGACCCAGTCTCTGAAACTGCTGATCTGAGTGTTTGTTTTATTCTTTCCCAGCGCGCCAGTTGTAACGCAATGCTGTTTTTTGCATCATCTCCCCGAAAAAGAGAAAGAAAATAGAGTGGCAGAAAAGAAGCTAGGGGAGAATGGAACAGAGAAGAACTAAGACGTGAAAGAGAAGAAGAACTCGAGGGAAAGGATATTGAAATTTATGTTTGTAAAGATTACAAGCCAGAAATAGTTAACTGAAGTTTTTTTTATCTCCATCTAACGTATATATGATTAACAGATGAATTCAACGTAAGAAATGTTTATATCTTTTAAATGAAGAAATGAGCAAATCTATCTATAGTCCCTAAAAAGACACAGTTTGGCACAGATAGACGTATTCCTAAAGTTTTAATTTTGTATGTGCTTCTTATGCTAACATCAGCTGTTTGGTTGTTAAATGCGTGATGTTGAATATCAATTGAAAAACAGTTATATGTTACACATGCAGAGGCAGAGAGAGAGAGAGAGGAAGAGAGAGAGAGAGTGAGAGAGTGAGAGAGAGAGAGAGACATAGATAGATAGAGAGAGAGAGAAACGAGAGAGAGAGACAGAGAGAGAGAGAGAGAGAGAGAGCACCCATTGCACCTCGGTTCGACCGAAGCTAAGTTAAGAATAAATTCCTGTTGTGCAGCGAGAGAGAGAGAGAGAGAGAGAGAGAGAGAGAGAGAGAGAGAGAGAGAGAGAGAGAGAGAGAGAGAGAGAGAGAGAGAGAGAGAGAGAGAGAGAGATAATTGAATTGAATTGAACTTTATTTAACAAGGATTAAGATTTAAGGCTACGCCTTTTCTTACAATCTGTCCTTGGGACGCACAGACACACAATGATAAAATTGAAAAATTGAACAATTAAAAATTAAAAAGTTTACCAACAAAAGTCGAAAAGGAGGTCAGAAAACTTCAGCACGTGATGATAAAGATGACGATGATGACGATGATGATGATGATGATGATGATGATGATGATGATGATGATGATGATGATGATGATGATGATGATGATGAAGATGAGGCATGAAGAGCATACATAATTATGTGGTTATTTATAAAATCAAATGCATACTATGCGAGTAATTATAAGTACAAGCTGGTAGCAATCGAACATGTAGCAATACTACAACAAAAATGTGTTCAGAATATACAATGCACAGCATATCTTTGGCGTAATACTAAGTGTGGTAAATCAAAACGCGTTAAACTAGTCAGACATTAAGTGTTTTTTGACACATTTTTTAAAACTTTTTAATGACTTTAAGTGCTTTAAGGATGATGGAAGTGAATTCCAAACTGATGTACCCGAAAAAGCAAGACTGGTCTTATAAAGGTCAATTCGTGGAATCGGTGGGATCAAGTTGACCGACCCATATCTGTCAGTAGCTTTATTAAATAATGATGTAATGTAAATCGGCACTTTACCGTAATACAATTTATGCATGAAAATGGCTTTGTTTAACTTGAGATGCTTTTCCAGTGGAAGAAAGTTAAGCATTTTTAATTTCATATCTGTTGGGGCATTATCCTTTACGATGAGTTTAGCCGAGCGACGATAGAGAGAGTCTAACTTTTTCAAGTGGACATCACTGCTGCCATCCCAGAGCGTCGAAACATAATTGATGTGAGGCATTACATGAGCATGGTGGAACATTTCCAGAGTCCTTCTGTCCGTAAATTGCTTTAACTTGGATAGGAGGAAAACGTTCTTGGCTACTTTTTTGCAAATATGCTGTAATTGTGCCTGCCTCTTGAATTCACAATCAATAATTACCCCTAACACGCGATGCTGTTGAACTTGTTCAATTGATTGCGTACCAATAGTAAGATTTAGTTTGAGTGGAGAAATCTGGTGTTTTTGTCTGGTTGCAATTACCATACTTTTAGTTTTTATTGGATGGACAAGCATAGCATTGGCACTACACCAGTTATTTACATCGTTTAAAGCTGTTTGAAGGGAGGACTCTATTACTGGAACAGACTTTCCACTTGAATGAAGAGAAGAATCGTCAGCAAAAAAATCACTTCTTACATTACTATCAGAAATGTGCAGTGGCAGATCATTGATATACAGACAGAACAAGATCGGCCCAAGCACTGACCCTTGAGGCACCCCGCATTTCACAGTCTCCTCAGTAGATATTTTACAGTTTAGGGCAGTATATTGAGATCTGTCCTGTAAATAGGAAGCAAAAAAGTTACACATTGAACTGTTTCTGATATACAACCGTAATTTCTTTAATAAAATTGAATGATCAACAAGATCAAACGCTTTTTTAAAGTCAAGAAACACAGCACGACTGATTTTAGATCGGTTAGTATCAGACAACCAGGTGTCGCATAGCGTGGTAAGGGCGCTGTGACAAGAGTGATTTGTTCGAAAACCAGATTGAAATTGATGGAAAAGGTTTCTGCTTTCTATGTACGCGAGCAAATGTTTGTGAATATGTTTTTCCAATGGTTTGGATAAAATGGGTAATAAGGAAATGGGTCTAAAATTATTTGGGTCGGATAAATTTCCACCTTTATGGAGTGGAATTACTTTTGTTCTCTTTAATAAACTAGGTACAGTATTTTGCTTTATGCAGATATTATACACATAGGAGAGAGAGAGACAGGGAGTGAGAGACCAGAGAGAGAGAGAGAGAGAGAGAGAGAGAGAGAGAGAGAGAGAGAGAGAGAGAGAGAGAGAGAGAGAGAGAGAAAACGAGAGAGACAGAGACAGAGAGAGAGAGAGAGGGAGAGAGAGAGAGAGAGAGAGAGAGAGAGAGAGAGAGAGAGAGAGAGAGAGAGAGAGAGAGAGAGAGAGAGAGAGAGAGAGTAATTAAGAAGTCGAACACACATTTCACTCGCGATTTCATTTTTGGCGTCAGCATCTAACATCCAAACACCGTTTCCTCTTGCTCTTGGTTTAGTCAGTTTACAGCAGCAAAGGCAAACATCATATTCATGCGTTGTGGGGAATAACGAGGAACAAAAATATGATGACAGATAACAACATAATGTTGCCCCTTTCCCTCGAGTTTACAGTATTATCTTTTTCTGCCTATATTTCTGTTCTTCTGTGAGTGAATTTGTCCAGTGTCCTATCAGAAGCGTTTCTGGGGAGGTCTGAGTTTGTCTATGTGTGTGTCAGAGTGCATCTCTGTCATTGCGTCTTTCATTGTAATGCATGTGTGAGTCTGTCTCTTGAGTTCTTTGTTTCTTCGTGCCTTAAAGTCTGTCTGTCTGTCTGTCTGTCTGTCTGTCTGTCTGTCTGTCTGTCTGTCTGTCTGTCTCTCTGTCTGTCTCTCTCTGTCTCTGTCTCTCTCTCTCTCTCTCTCTCTCTCTCTCTCTCTCTCTCTCTCTCTCAGTGAGTATGTGTGTGTATGCATGCGTGTCTATGCTTCTGTGTGTCTTGTTTGAGACGATGTGTGAGTGCGTCTGTGTGTCTGTGTGTGTGTCTGTCTGTCTGTCTGTCTTTCTCTTTTCTATTCTCTGTATGTTTAGCTGTGCTTTTCAATCCACTCAGTGGGTAACCAAGATTTTAATCTTGGTGTGCTTCTGTCTCTGATATCACCCACGTTTCCTAAATCAAGCACGGGATAGTTTTTACACGTGGGACAAAAATAACGTTGGCAGATAGCCCTCTCGTGCTTTTTTGTCTCCAATTTTACAAGAAGAAAGAAATCGAAAAAGAAAGAGAAAATGTATTTTTTTTCCGCTTCGGTTTTTTTTACGCAAATGATTCAGAAATTTGAGATTTCACAGATGTTTTAGTTCGGTGTTTTATGCTATCTCTGTATTTTTTGTTTTGTTTGTATGTTTCGTTGTTGTTGTATCATGGCGTGTGAACGTGCACATAATGTCGAGACATAACACTAACATTTAAAGGGGTAGTACAGTATTTTCATATTGACTCGCAAGTCAGTTCGGCCTGTCCTGACGGATTTGTTCATGACTTATACGACTGTTGTACCTTCGTGTTGTCAATAATTAAATGTTGTTTTTTTCTAATTTGATACGAAAAATGAAAACCGTTTTTGAAATCGAACCTCTATTCCTAATTCTACGGCTACGCACGGAGCAATAAGCAGTTAGTATACATGTATATAGGCGTTGTCTCTGCTTTGAGTCACACACAAAACAACACGAAGAAAGACGTCCCTCTGCCGCGTCAGTTCCAAGAGCTAGCGTCGTGCAATTTTGACGAAAAATAATAAAATAACTCCATGTTTCAAGTTTACAATGGGGCCTTGCATGATCAATCAATCAATCAATCAATGAAGCTTATATCGCGCATATTCCGTGGGTACAGTTCTAGGCGCTCTGCAGTGATGCCGTGTGAGATGAAATTTTATACGGCCAGTAGATTGCAGCCATGTCGGCGCATATTTACCTTTCACGGCCTTATTCCAAGTCACACGGGTATGGTAGACAATTATTAACTGTGCCTAAGCAATTTTGCCAGGAAAGACCCTTTTGTCAATCGTGGGATCTTTAACGTGCACACCCAATGTAGTATACACGGGGGGTGGTTCGGACACCGAAGAGAGTCTGCACACAAAGTTGACTCTGTGAAATAAATTTCCGCCGAACCTGGGATCGAACTCGCGCTGACAGCGGCCAACTGAATACAAATCCAGCGCGCTACCAACTGAGCTATATCCCCGCCCAATGATGATCTATAACCGTCGGTTTTGATTTTGATATGCAGCAGAATTAAGGGACTCTAGGCATGTTAGGTTATTTTGTTCATTATTTTAAACGTGAAAGACCAAAATGTCAATAGATTCTCATACCCCTGGACATTTCAAATGTGTCTTTGCTGCTTTTTTTCGCTCCTGTTCTCTGCAGTTAAATTTCTCATTTGCTTGGCAAGAACGTGATGACATTCGAGCATCACTGGTCGAGTTATACATGCATGGATGGAGGTAATTAGGTAGACCATTATTCCAGCTTGTACCAGGTCTTTTTTTTGCACGCCCCCTCCCCTCCCCCCAGGTCATATGTCTGTGATTCGCAGATTCTGTTCGCTGATGTGCGCCGTAGTTCAGTTTCTCATTAGCACGGTACGGACACGACGACCTTAGAGTATCTTTGCACGAGTTATGCATTGATGGGCGTAATTAAAATGTGTTTTTTCCGACCCCCCCCCCCCCACCTTGCACCCGACTACCCCTGAACTCCCCCCCCCCCCCCATTCCACTGTCCAAAGCACACTTATGAATGGTCTTTTTTTCGCGCCGGAAGTGTAACCCCGAATTCCTCTAACACAGCTCCGCAGAAGAAACTCCTCAATCAATTGGAGACTCCCTCTTTTTCTACTCGCGCCAATTCCCGCTCACGCTTTATCAGACTCTTTCACTTGGTAATGGCTGGGAGAGGGTTAAGGGGCGTTCACACTCGGCTGCCCCGAAATCTGCCGATCAGTTCGCATGGATGAGCGAAAGTGGCCGAATGTGGATGCTAGAAGGCTTTCATGTTCCATGACTTACCGATAATGGCGTCTCCTAGCTGTCTGCGTTGGCTATGTACAGTTGCTGTGAAGCTGTGTTGTCGCTTTTAATTTTGAAGTTTTTTTTGGATAGAATGTTTATTGGGTGTTTTTTGGTATGTATGATTTGTGTTTTTGTTTGTATGCGCTGTATCGAGCTTTCGTGCGTGTGCAGTCAAGTTTGTATTTGCATGACAAGGACTGCATGACAAGGGACTGCATGACAAGGACTGCATGACAAGGACTGCATGACAAGGACACGGTGGCCCTAGAGCATAAATACACATAGATCTCGAACATGTGGATGGGCGTATTAAGAGGGACTTTAAGTCCTTTAACAAAAAAACAATTGTTTTTTTAATGGATTTTGTTGTGTTCTACCATCTCCGTCCTCGCTTCTTGTGTTGTTGCTCCCTATCCCAACTGCGCTGTACGCGTGCGTGGTTGTGCTTGCGTGTGCATGCAGGAGTGCGTCTGCGCGTTTGTGTTCTCTTTATTCGTGCGAGTCTGTCTGTGTATTCCCATGTCTACGCACCAGTGTGCATCAGTGCGTGGGCAAGCGTGTTTCAATAAAATGTCTTACATTTTTCACCCTGTTTTCCCATTTTCCTCCTTTCAAACAACATATGTCGAACAAGCCCTTCAGCGGGGAATGTGATGGCGCCATGTCCATCCTTTCTACACTCTTGTTTTATTTCACTGGTGTCAAGGCACGCCTTAAAAACACAAGCTTACCTGTGCATTAAGATGCCACGTGGGTACCCTAATTTACCTGCGAATCATTACCGGTAGCAGATGGTTGTGATGGAAACCAGGAGAACAAAGCGGGTTGACGGTTCTTGTCACGGGTGTAAAAGTTCTGTTCAGCATCATAAAATTCAGTGCTAGCTCACTGATTCACCGCGTGCTGCTGAAATAACTCTTTTGATGGTTTCCGTGTGTTCGTGTTGATTTTATGTTGCCTTCTGGCTTTCGTTATAGTCTGGTGCGTGTGACTGTGTCGTCTTTTGGATTTAGTGTCTTTCCTTTATGTTCTTTTTTCTTGCCGCTTTAGTTTTTCATTCGCCGAATTTTTTTTATAATTTTTTTTGGCTTTACACTTTTCTTTTGCTGACTTTTTATGTAGTCTTTTGCTTTTGTTTCTATGATATTTTTTTGATGTTGGCTCCTGCTATATTTTTCATGCTCATGTAACCGTCCAAGTAAGAAGGGTATTAAACTGAAATACATTGCACATGTTCCTGTGTTTTCTTTGGATCGTCTCCTTATGTAACGTTTAACACATGTACAAGAATTATTATTAAGGAAACAGTATTCTGCTAAATGTTTATACAGCTGCATTGATAATTTCTCTGTTGTCGTGCGTTCATCAGCTTAAACTGTTGGTGATGTTGTTTTGTAAATGATAATTTTGTTTGTTATTCTTGCCTTTCCAACGCAGTAATATAAGAGAAACCCGTAGTTTAACAAATGTATAGATTATTCAGCGTAATAATTTGCATACATCGGTTCGGGAAAATACTGAAACTAAGATGAAAAAAGTATCACTCAACATTAAAGGTTACTCCAGAAGATGTTGCACAGCAGCTCTCTACCTGGCCAAATCAATCTTTGAAGAAGCCGTGGTCAGAAATAACTGGGTTTTTTGTTGCAGTTTTACTTCGCATTTTTAGCAAAACTGTCAATATTTCTGCAACATCGAACAGCGACTGCTTCACGAAATACCGTAGTTACAGTTGTCATAACGACCTTAAACAATGGTATGCGTAACACACGAGTTTTCGATTGTTCTCCTACGTTCTGAATTCCTTGGCAGCGCACGCATGTATATATACTTTTATAAAATAAAAACCCAAATATACAGACACAGATGTATTCACGTGTATTATGTTAGACACGTCAGTTGATTCGGGATATCTTCTTCAACAGTCTCGTATTAGAGTCGTACCATTCTCCCCCCTGAAACTGAGTGTAAGCATACGGGTAATATTTATAACAAACGGGGATGTCCAGTTGTAGTTTTTACATTTAGTCAAGTTTTGACTAAATGTTTTAACATAGAGGGGGAATCGAGACGAGGGTCGTGGTGTATGTGTGTGTGTGTGTGTGTGTGTCTGTGTGTCTGTGTGTGTGTGTGTGTGTGTGTGTGTGTGTCTGTGTGTCTGTGTGTCTGTGTGTCTGTGTGTGTCTGTGTGTGTGTGTAGAGCGATTCAGAGTAAACTACTGGACCGATCTTTATGAAATTTTATATGAGAGTTTCTGGGTATGATATCCCCAGACTTTTTTTTCATTTTTTCGATAAATGTCTTTGATGACGTCATATCCGGCTTTTTTGTAAAAGTTGAGGCGGCACTGTCACACCCTCATTTTTTCAATCAAATTGATTGCAATTTTGTAAAGCAATCTTCGACAAAGGCCGGACTTCAGTATTGCATTTCAGCTTGGTGGCTTAAAAATTAATTAATGACTTTGGTCATTAAAATTCTGAAAATTGTAATACTTTTTTTTTTATATAAAACGATCTAAATTTACGTTCATCTTATTCTACATCATTTCTTGATTCAAAAAACATATAAATATGTTATATTTGGATTAAAAACAATCTCTGAAAATTAAAAACATAAAAATTATGATCAAAATCAAATTTCCGAAATCGATTTAAAAACAATTTCATCTTATTCCTTGTTGGTTCCTGATTCCAAAAACATATAGATATGATATGTTTGGATTAAAAACACGCTCAGAAAGTTAAAACGAAGAGAGGCACAGAAAAGCGTGCTATGCAGCACAGCGAAACCACTACCGCGCTAAACAGGCTCGTCAGTTTCACTCCGTTTTGCACAAGCGGCGGACTACGGTCATTGTGAAAAAAATGCAGTGCGTTCAGTTTCATTCTGTGAGTTCCACAGCTTGGCTAAATGTAGTAATTTCGCCTTACGCGACTTGTTTTTTTTATCGTGGATGATATGAACACATAATTTATCTGGTCAAGTGTGCTTCCGTTGCAAAACGAAAAAGACACACACGCAAATTCCGAAAATGGTTTCGTACCATAGATGCATCAGATATATTAAAGGTAAAACTCGGTATACAAGCAGAAATCTAAAACACAAGAACGGTTGGCGTTCTGGCTTTATCGTGTTTATTCCCACAATTAATGTGTGCAGCATTTGCATGTGTCTGATAGCTGTGAATCCAGAAACATCCCCATACGTCGTAACGAGAAAACGTTAAACGCGATAGGAAAATGTGTGTGTGTGTATGTGTGTGTGTGTGTGTGTGTGTGTGCGTGCGTGCGTGCGTGCGTGCGTGCGTGTGTGTGTGTGTGTGTGTGTGTGTGTGTGTGTGCGTGTGAACACGAATACGAATACACTTTATTGTCATGAAAAGAAAATCGTGTTTATAAGACACGGGAAGATAAATAACCAAACCCGTAGTTTAATAAATGTATAGATTATTCAGCGTAATAATTTGAATACATCAGAGAGAGAGAGAGAGAGAGAGAGAGAGAGAGAGAGAGAGAGAGAGAGAGAGAGAGAGAGAGAGAGAGAGAGAGAGAGAGAGAGAGAGAGAGACAGAGACAGAGACAGAGACAGAGACAGAAAGAGACAGAGACAGAGAGACAGAGGAAGAGAGAGTGAGAGAGTGAGAGAGAGAGGTGTGTGTGCGTGTGTGTGTGTGTGAGTGTGTGTGTGTGTGTGTGTGTGTGTGTGTGTGTGTGTGTGTGTGTGTGTGTGTGTGTGTGTGTGTGTGTGTGTTACGCAACAGCAGCAACAACAAAAAAAGAAAATCATCAAAAGCTCAGAAAGTTTTCATGGATTTGCATAATTACTGTTTCTAGTTTTTGTTTCTTCGCGGTTGTTTTTTCTGTCACACACACACACACACACACACCACGACCCTCGTCTCGATTACCAGTCTATGTTAAAACGTTTAACATTTAGTCCAAACTTTATTACTCACCCTTCCCCTCCCCCCTGCCCCCCCCCCCCCCTCCCGAACATCTGCCGGCTTTACCTTCAAGATCCCCTTACTTCCCACCTGCTTATAATCAACAGTCATAATCTCACTTCAGGGTGCCCACGCTGACATGTAAGATTAATATGTCATTCGCTGCAACTTTCCCTCAAAATCTCCAAAGTTTCACGCGCAACACAATTAATCAAATCGGCAAAACCAGAAAGCAGACCCCACCTCCTCCCGACATCTTCCGTC
>NC_090256.1:54267070-54275423 GCF_037325665.1 Littorina saxatilis | reverse complement strand
ATGTAACGTTTAACACATGTACAAGAATTATTATTAAGGAAACAGTATTCTGCTAAATGTTTATACAGCTGCATTGATAATTTCTCTGTTGTCGTGCGTTCATCAGCTTAAACTGTTGGTGATGTTGTTTTGTAAATGATAATTTTGTTTGTTATTCTTGCCTTTCCAACGCAGTAATATAAGAGAAACCCGTAGTTTAACAAATGTATAGATTATTCAGCGTAATAATTTGCATACATCGGTTCGGGAAAATACTGAAACTAAGATGAAAAAAGTATCACTCAACATTAAAAGGTTACTCCAGAAGATGTTGCACAGCAGCTCTCTACCTGGCCAAATCAATCTTTGAAGAAGCCGTGGTCAGAAATAACTGGGTTTTTTTTTTGCAGTTTTACTTCGCATTTTTAGCATAACTGTCAATATTTCTGCAACATCGAACAGCGACTGCTTCACGAAATAATGTAGTTACAGTTGTCATAACGACCTTAAACAAGAAGGGCAAAGCCCATACGACTCACATGCTTGACCTTGACCTTTACATGACCTTGACCTTCAGGGTCAAGGTCAAATAACTAAACCTAGCAATGACATCATACACTAAGAACTGCTTTACACATTTTTCCTACCAAAATACATGTGACCCAAGGTCAAGGTCATCCAAGGTCATGCAACACAAAGCTGTTAATTCAAGACATAGGAAGTACAATGGTGCTTATTGGCTCTTTCTACCATGAGATATGGTCACTTTTAGTGGTTCACTACCTTATTTTGGTCACATTTCATAAGGGTCAAAGTGACCTTGACCTTGATCATATGTGACCAAATGTGTCTCATGATAAAAGTATAACATGTGCCCCACATAATTTTTAAGTTTGAAACAGTTATCTTCCATAGTTCAGGGTCAAGGTCACTTCAAAATATGTATACAATCCAACTTTGAAGAGCTCCTGTGACCTTGACCTTGAAGCAAGGTAAACCAAACTGGTATCAAAAGATGGGGCTTACTTTGCCCTATATATCATATATAGGTGAGGTATTAAATCTCAAAAACTTCAGAGAAAATGCGAAAATGTGAAAAATGGTCGTTTTTAAGACAACAATTACGGCCCCTGTGACCTTGAACTTGAAGTGAGGTCAAGTTGCCGCACATGTTTTTTGAGATCTTGTAACCATACACCATCAGGCCACATCAGGTGTTGATAGACTTAATATTGTCCAAGAAAATCCAACGTTAAAGTTTTCCGGACGGACGGACGGGGGGGACGGACGGACGGACGACTCGGGTGAGTACATAGACTCACTTTTGCTTCGCATGTGAGTCAAAAATGGTATGCGTAACACACGAGTTTTCGATTGTTCTCCTACGTTCTGAATTCCTTGGCAGCGCACGCATGTATATATACTTTTATAAAATAAAAACCCAAATATACAGACACAGATGTATTCACGTGTATTATGATAGACACGTCAGTTGATTCGGGATATCTTCTTCAACAGTCTCGTATTAGAGTCGTACCATTCCCCCCCCCCCCCCCCCCTGAAACTGAGTGTAAGCATACGGGTAATATTTATAACAAACGGGGATGTCCAGTTGTAGTTTTTACATAGAGGTGGAATCGAGACGAGGGTCGTGGTGTGTGTGTGTGTGTGTGTGTGTGTGTGTGTGTGTGTGTGTGTGTGTGTGTGTGTGTGTGTTTGTGTCTGTGTGTGTCTGTGTGTGTCTGTGTGTGTCTGTGTGTGTGTGTAGAGCGATTCAGAGTAAACTACTGGACCGATCTTTATGAAATTTTACATGAGGGTTTCTGGGTATGATATCCCCAGACTTTTTTTTTCATTTTTTTGATAAATGTCTTTGATGACGTCATATCCGGCTTTTTGTAAAAGTTGAGGCGGCACTGTCACACCCTCATTTTTCAATCAAATTGATTGCAATTTTGTAAAGCAATCTTCGACAAAGGCCGGACTTCAGTATTGCATTTCAGCTTGGTGGCTTAAAAATTAATTAATGACTTTGGTCATTAAAATTCTAAAAATTGTAATACTTTTTTTTTTATATAAAACGATCCAAATTTACGTTCATCTTATTCTACATCATTTCTTGATTCAAAAAACATATAAATATGTTATATTTGGATTAAAAACAATCTCTGAAAATTAAAAACATAAAAATTATGATCAAAATTAAATTTCCGAAATCGATTTAAAAACAATTTCATCTTATTCCTTGTTGGTTCCTGATTCCAAAAACATATAGATATGATATGTTTGGATTAAAAACACGCTCAGAAAGTTAAAACGAAGAGAGGCACAGAAAAGCGTGCTATGCAGCACAGCGAAACCACTACCGCGCTAAACAGGCTCGTCAGTTTCACTCCGTTTTGCACAAGCGGCGGACTACGGTCATTGTGAAAAAAATGCAGTGCGTTTCAGTTTCATTCTGTGAGTTCCACAGCTTGGCTAAATGTAGTAATTTCGCCTTACGCGACTTGTTTTTTTTTTTATCGTGGATGATATGAACACATGATTTATCTGGTCAAGTGTGCTTCCGTTGCAAAACGAAAAAGACACACACGCAAATTCCGAAAATGGTTTCGTACCATAGATGCATCAGATATATATTAAAGGTAAAACTCGGTATACAAGCAGAAATCTAAAACACAAGAACGGTTGGCGTTCTGGCTTTATCGTGTTTATTCCCACAATTAATGTGTGCAGCATTTGCATGTGTCTGATAGCTGTGAATCCAGAAACATCCCCATACGTCGTAACGAGAAAACGTTAAACGCGATAGGAAAATGTGTGTGTGTGTGTGTGTGTGTGTGTGTGTGTGTGCGTGCGTGCGTGCGTGCGTGCGTGCGTGCGTGTGTGTGTGTGTGTGTGTGTGTGTATGTGTGTCTGTGTGTGTGTGAATACGAATACGAATACACTTTATTGTCATGAAACGTAGTGTTTATAAGACACGGGAAGATAAATAACCAAACCCGTAGTTTAATAAATGTATAGATTATTCAGCGTAATAATTTGAATACATCAGAGAGAGAGAGAGAGAGAGAGAGAGAGAGAGAGAGAGAGAGAGAGAGAGAGAGAGAGAGAGAGAGAGAGAGAGAGAGAGAGAGAGAGAGAGAGAGAGAAGAGAGAGAGAGACAGAGACAGAGACAGAAAGAGACAGAGACAGAGACAGAGAGACAGAGGAAGAGAGAAAGAGAGAGAGAGAGAGAGTGAGAGAGAGAGAGGTGTGTGTGCGTGTGTGTGTGTGTGTGTGAGTGTGTGTGTGTGTGTGTGTGTGTGTGTGTGTGTGTGTGTGTTACGCAACAGCAGCAACAACAAAAACAAAAAATCATCAAAAGCTCAGAAAGTTTTCATGGACTTGCATAATTACTGTTTCTAGTTTTTGTTTCTTCGCGGTTGTTTTTTCTGTCACACACACACACACACACACACACACACACACACAAACACACACACACACACACACACACACACACACACACACACACACACACACACACGCACGCACGCACGCACGCAAGCACACACACACACATACACACACACACACACACACACACACACACACACACACACACACACACACACACACCACGACCCTCGTCTCGATTACCAGTCTATGTTAAAACGTTACATTTAGTCCAAACTTGATTACTCACCCTTCCCCCCCCCCTGCCCCCCCCCCCCCTCCCGAACATCTGCCGGCTTTACCTTCAAGATCCCCTTACTTCCCACCTGCTTATAATCAACAGTCATAATCTCACTTCAGGGTGCCCACGCTGACATGTAAGATTAATATGTCATTCGCTGCAACTTTCCCTCAAAATCTCCAAAGTTTCATGCACAACACAATTAATCAAATCGGCAAAACCAGAAAGCAGACCCAACCTCCTCCCTCCTCCCGACATCTTCCGTCGCCCCTCCCCGACCTCGCACAAAGGATGAAGAGTTGCATCGCATGATTCATCAGATAATACTGATGGTTTTGACCCGGCCATGCCCGGTTGCGCACTGATTCAATTAATAGATAACTTGTCACCACACGGTTGTTTCCCTTTGTTTCTGTTATTGATTGATGTGATTATGCGCACGGAGAAAACAAAATTTGCTCTAAAAACTCTGGACGTCTGTCTTTCCTGTGCTTTTCATCGAGATATTTTTGTGCTTTCTCTTTCTTGTGCATATACTGTTGCAGATTTGTACTTTTATTTTCATATGACAGTTGACGGCAGAATCCTTCCCGTTGTAACGATTCGACTCACGATCTCAACTCAGATTGTGGCCAGGATTTTACGAGGGATAAGACCGCCACTTGGACACATACCCACAATAACCAGCTGAATACTCTCTGTGCACAATTGTTTGTTTTTTCTTTCAAAGTAATTATTTTTTAACGAACACTTAATTAGTGGCTTTTTGTGTGTGAAATTATTTCATGAAAAAAATCAGGGTTTGTGTCCACATGAAGGGATGTTCTTAATATGATCCCAAGTAAAAGTCTTGTCAGATCTGAGAAGATGATGAGCAAACCTGTTATCACGGGAAGGTCTGTGCCTTTGACGAAATATTTGCATAATGCATTTTTCACATCCTTGCCCTGAGAATAACACCGAACAAGAGCACATGACACATCGATGTGTTTGGGCATTGAGGTTTCTTATCTGAGATTTTGTGTCTGCCATAAATGTTTTATACGCCTTCCGTGATGTGTGTCTGGCAGGCGTTCATCTGCGTTCGTTGAACCTGATGCTTAGTGGTTAATGCCCATTGCTGCTTTGCTGTCTTCGTTTTCCTCTGTTTAGTTGTTAATTGTTTTTGCTGAGCGCTACCCCCGTTTTTACCTCCTCCTCTTCCGTCTTATTTTCCTCCCCTTCGACCTTTTCTCTCCTGTTATTGTGTTTGTCGTTGTCGTCGTCGTCGTCGTCGTCGTTCTCCTCATCCTCCTCTTTTTACCCCAGTTTATCGTTCTTCAAGTTTTCCTCTTCCCAGTTATTTTGGAATGAAAACAGTTCATAAGCTTTTCTACTTCAAATATTTGGCTAAGCATTACATTTCCGTTTAGTGTTTGTGTGTGTGTTTGTGTGTGTGTGTGTGTGTGTGTGTGTGTGTGTGTGTGTGTGTGGGGCGGGGGGTACTTAAAACAAGTCTTGAGTGTGTACCTGTAGTTGCGGTCTTTTGACATTTTTTTTTTTGGGGGGGGGTTGAAATTAGCAGCCCAACTTCCGGTGCGGTTACTGCTATTTTTGCCCTGGTTTCTTATTTCTTGATTCGAAACTTGTTCTGTTGGTGCGTTCACGTCCATTTTTCATCGCGGATTTGGCCTCGTTCTGGTCCTTGCTGTTGTTCTTATTCGTGGTCTGGCTAGCTCGTGTTGAGTTTCATCTGTAGGTATTGGGGATCCTTCTCTAATTCTGTTAGTGTTATGTATAGATTAACTGTACACAGCTTCTTTTATAATGAGCCGGGTTTTTGTACACAGTAAATCGGCCCTGATTGACCCTCATTGGTTCAAAGGACAAAATAAGAGAAGAAAAAAAGAAAGAGTCAACGGATCATTTTTTTCGAGTGCTTGTCTTCCTCGTAATTCTTCTCTCATCTTCTTCCTCCTCATCCTCCTCCACCACCCTCCTCTTCCTTTTACGCCTTGTGCTTGTTTCAAGTCAAACCTTGCTCTTCAGTCATTCACCCCTCTCATCTCAGATGTAGTGCCAGCCCCTACCACTGTTTTATACTTTTCCAGCCTCACGGCTTTGTTTGCTCACTCACTCACGTCCCCTCGTCGCAGATTTAGAGCTCACACCTACAATTTTCATCCAATATGTTCTGCCCTACAGTCTTCTTTTCTACATCATCAAGTTCTGTGCACGCACGAAGCCGCAGGGAGTGTCGGGAAGGGAGGGCGCAGGTAGCCGAGACTTTATTCACCGGCGTGTGGTCTCGCTCAGCCTAGGCGTGTATTCGATTCGGTCGCTGCTTCGCCGTTGGTGTTAACTGTAGCTGCCGCAGTCTGTGCTTGTTGTTTTGTGGGAGTTGTCCGGCGTGACTGATGTGAACGTAGTTTTTTTTTTGCCAGTCTACAGTCATCAGTAACTGAAATAACATGGATCAACTTTCGGCAAACTGATGATGTTTAGGTCCACCGAACAAAAGAAGCGAAAGGAAAACATTGAATAATTCTTGTGATTACAACTGACATAAAAACGTTACCAGGAAGCTAAATACTGAAAGGTAAGTAAAACATTTTTTTTTTAAATATTCCATTTGTATGTATCTGTTTTTCAAAGTTATTCTGCAGAAGTTTTAAATTTCCTCTCTTGCTCAATTTTAGATCAGAGCCTGTATCCACGCATAATGTCCTACTTTGGTTTTATAAGTCATGTCTGATGTGTTGGGTTAATTGACTGTAATAACGATTAAACAGTCGTTAGTTACATCAATCGATTTACAACATAAATTGCATGTGTAGAAAGAAACAGCCCCTCCACCCCCTCTCCCCGAAAAAAAAACCACGAAAAAACCACCGAAAAAAAACCACCGAGAGTATTGTGCTTCATTAAGTAAAAAACACTAATATGCTAATGAAGACAATATTCCGAAGAGGTTACATTAAATTATGTGTATTGTTTGTACACTTTCTCGCTTAATGTATATACACTTGCATGCCGAGGGGTCAATGTTCCCTTTTTCGTGTTCGGGAAATTACGCTTTAGTCAATTTTAATCATTGACTTTATTTAATGCGGAGCTCCGAATATATATGATCTATATCTATGATGGTATACACACATGAGAGTTACTACAAACATAACAATAGAAATAATACTAGATGAGTTTTGCTTGGTTTGCTTTTTTTGGGAGTCAAAGGAATTTCTGAAACAGATGCATTACTTATGTCCTAAAGTCAAGAGTTACAAAAATCATTAGTTCATGGAACGTTTGATTATAGACAGAACAAAATGGTCAATAAAGTAACCTTTGCACCGAGGGAAAGAGAACAGGAAGTATGCATACACAGCCTAAAAACCTTCGCTGCTGTACTGCAACTCACGCACATCTCACAGGATTTTAGCAGCTAAAACTGCACACAAAAGACATATTTTTACCAGTAGGCCCTTTTTTGATGTTTCAAACCTGGCCTAAGCTTCAGTAATTTCAGATCAGCAATTCAAACTACACACAAAAGACAGATTTTAACTGTTATTTTAACGTTTAAAACCTGGCATAAGCTTCAGACATTTCAGATCAGCAACTAAAGCTGCGGACAAAAGACAGATTTTAACTGTTATTTTAACGTTCCAAACCTGGCCTAAGCTTCAGTCATTTCAGATCAGCAACTAAAACTACACACAAAAGACAGATTTTGGTGTGTCTCAGACGAAGAAATATTACAATCCAACACATACAATGTCAACGGATTACAGCCATTCAACTTCATACAATGGACAGATTGCAGCCGGTATTTTACTGTTTCAAACCTTGGCCTGGCTTCAGTCATTGCAGAACTGTGTGTGCCTCAGACGAACAAATAACAGAGCCCGTGTGACGGATCAGTTGACCAAATGGGAAGAGATTTTCGCTGCTTCCGGAAGTTCCAGTCTCTGTCTGGTACCGTCTGTGTGTGGTTCGATGCCTGGCTGGCATTTGTCGGATGAATGAGACCTGAAGAGAAAAGTGATTTTTATCTTGTCTCTCCTCTTATTCTCTTTTGGAAGTTGTACCCTATATCAGCCTTCTATCTGTCTGTCGTCTGTCTGTCTGTATGTGTCTGTGTGTATCTCTCTTTCTTTCTCGCTCCCTCCCACCCTCCCTCTCTTTCTTGCGCCCCTCTCTCTCTCTCTGAAGGTTGGATTGGTTTGAGATTTTGCAAGATTGGTATGTCTGCAGACACTCTCTCCTCTGGTTCTGTTCTTCCAAGAGCAATCCCAAAGTTCGGAAATCTTGAAAGATTTCAAAGTTAGAATGTCTCAAGACACTTTTTGTTCTGTTACTTTCCAGAGTATCTCGAGGCATAATTTCCGCTTGGTGAACACAGACTAATTACTACTTTAAGAATATGAGATCTTTGTCTGAGACAGTTATACCATTCTCTTGATTTCTGTTGCTTCTTGTTCCCTTTTTTGTATCTGTTTGTTTGCTTCTTGTTGTTACCTTTCGCAATGGTGTTATGCATGACATTGGCATCTAACTGACATGCTTATATATTGATGAACAGATCTGTGGTTTTTTTTCATTCGCGATGAATTTGTTTTTGTCGGTGCTGCTGTTTTCAGAGCTAATTAAAAAAAAATTGAGGTACCCCTTTCCCAATTCTTCGAAAGTGTATGTGCAAAGTTGTTTCCCGTCTG
>NC_090256.1:54242070-54262070 GCF_037325665.1 Littorina saxatilis | reverse complement strand
GCGACGGGGAAAGAGGGGGAGGGGGGGGGAGATGGGATAGAGCCACTTGTTAATTGTTTCTTGTTCACAAAAGCACTAATCAAAAAATTGCTCCAGGGGCTTGCAACGTAGTACAATATATTACCTTATTATATTACTGGGAGAATGCAAGTTTCCAGTACAAAGGACTTAACATTTCTTACATACTGCATGACTAAAATCTTTACAAACATTGACTATATTCTATACAAGAAACACTTAACAAGGGTAAAAGGAGAAACAGAATCCGTTAGTCGCCTCTTACGACATGCTGGGGAGCATCGGGTAAATTCTTCCCCCTAACCCGAGGGGGGTATGGGATAAGATGTGTGCATGATATAGAGATTACACAACGTCATCGAGTGAGGGACCGAAAAATATTGAAACTCGAGGATGATTTTTTTGTGGTATCAACCGAGACCGTAGGTCGAGGTTGATACCACACAAAAAAATCATCCGAGAGTTTCAATATTTTTTGGTCCCTCACAAGATGACGTTTGTGTAATTTGTGTATACAATGATAAATTGATTGTATACAATGATCAATCTCTATACCTTCCTGTCACTGGAAGCAGCAACACTTGAAAGCATAAGTTCCCTTGACAAACGTCATTTATGATTGGCGTCATCTATGAATGACGTCACTGTCTAGACAAGACAAGTGCCGGTATCGGCAAACCTTGTCGCGGCAAAGGCGTGCCTTGATACCATTGAGATCATAGGAGATGCACAGCAGTGCCGATACCAGGTTTCTTTAGCTTCACTTTAAAATGATATCAGAACGATAGTTATTCACTTGAAAGTGAACACAGGAGAGTTGTATACAAAATAGTTTTAGTGTTGCGATATCGACATATTGCCAGATATTTTTGACAAATATAATGTACATGAGATTGCCATTTTAATTCTTGATCGACTATCACACCCAAAACACGACCGGTACGGTTGGCCTAGTGGTAAGGCGTCCGCCCCGTGATCGGGAGGTCGTGGGTTCGAACCCCGGCCGGGTCATACCTAAGACTTTAAAATTGGCAATCTAGTGGCTGCTCCGCCTGGCGTCTGGCATTATGGGGTTAGTACTAGGACTGGTTGGTCCGGTGTCAGAATAATGTGACTGGGTGAGACATGAAGCCTGTGCTGCGACTTCTGTCTTGTGTGTGGCTCACGTTATATGTCAAAGCAGCACCGCCCTGATATGGCCCTTCGTGGTCGGCTGGGCGTTAAGCAAACAAACAAACAAACAAACAAACAAACTCAAAACACGATGTTCCGTTACCTGCTGAACAGGTTGTGATTCCAGAGAAAGATTTAAATTAAGAGGTCGTGATTGGTGTTTTTGTCTTGTTGTAATAATCATGCTTTGTGTCTTCTCTGGGTGCAATATCATAAAATTCTGGTTACACCAATTGTTGACTTCATTCAGACTAGACTGTAAGGAAACTTCAATTTCTTGAACAGTCATACAGCGTGTGTGAAGCGTCGAATCATCTGCAAAAAAATCCGTTTTAACTTTTGAATTAGATATATGAAGGGGGAGGTCATTAATGAATACACAAAACATTAATGAATACGCCCTAAAACTGACCCCTGGGGGACTCCACTCTTTAAACATCCTTTGGGAGAGGTTTTACCGTTTATAGAAACATACTGTGTTCTGTTGACAAGATATGATTTAAAGAATGAACACGTTGCGGGATTGTTCGCGTACAATGCGAGTTTATGTAAAAGTAATGTGTGATCTACAAGATCAAAAGCTTTCTTAAAATCAAGAAATACAGAGAGAGAGAGAGAGAGAGAGAGAGAGAGAGAGAGAGAGAGAGAGAGAGAGAGAGAGAGAGAGAGAGACAGAGACAGAGACAGAGACAGACAGAGAGATACAGACAGAGAGAGAGAGAGACAGAAAGAGAGACAGAGACAGAGAGAGAGAGAGAGAGAGAGAGAGAGAGAAAGAGAGAGACAGAGAGAGAGAGAGACAGAGAGAGAGAGACAGAGAGAGAGACAGACAGACATACAGACATAGAGACAGTGAGACAGGGAGACATACAGACATATTGTTAAACGTCTTCAACAATGGCAATGGCAAGGTTTTCACCTGTCCTCGGTCGTGGTTTACAGGCGACTAGTTTTCCTTGAGTTTGTGCGTTTACATAAAAAAAAACTGTGCTATATCTTGGCACAAACAAAAATCAAACCCGCAATGAACTCGCATGAAAGAGCAGACGGTGCTAGTAAGTGAACCGTTCTCACTAAAGCCGCAGCGCACAAACACGAGAAGGTTGAGAAGTCCAAATCGATGTGTTAAAGTCACCGTAATTCCGATGAAAACACTTCTGTTCACTACCTGAGATCTGTGCAGGAGTTAACACGGAAAAAAAACCACCATTCCTTCACTTGGACACAGACGAAAAATCAACATTCCGACTGCTTTCTGGGCAGAGTGGGATTTTTGTTTTATATAATTAATTTCGCAGATCGACGCTTGTGGTGGCTGTTACGAAATCAATGCTCAAGAATGTCCCTATACTCTGTGCAAGAAGCAACCAGAATTTCGAAATGTTAGTGGGTGTAGGACAAGGATAAGGATAAGATCTATATAGTCCTGTGAGATGACCCTCATGGAAATTCGGGCTGCCTTCTCCCTGGGGAAAGCGAGCTGCCATACAGTATACGGCGCTACCCATATTTTGTTTCCTTTTTCCTGCATGCGTGTATTCATGTTTCCAAGCCCTGAGACTGTCGCTGTGAACTTGGGTTCTTTATCGTGCACACGGGGATGTTCGGCCACCGAGGAGAGTCTGCACAAAGTTGACTCTGCAAAATAAATCCCTCGCCGAACGTGGGGATCGAACCCACGCCGATAGTGACAACTGGGTTTGAAACCAGCGCCGCTACCGACTGAGCTATTTTCCCGTTTAGAAGTGTAGGGATGACCTGATCCCATGTACAAGATTAGCCAGATCTGAGACGGTGAGCCGATTTGTTTCCAGAGGATGGAGTGTGCCGTTAACTTCAGAGATATGTCAACTTTTAAGAAATGAATACAACATTTTGAATTACACATTCTTAAATTATTTTTTGTTAATTTATTATTTGTTTTGGTCAGTGACAGATTGACACAACTCGACGTTTGCACCCCTTTCACGAGAACATTAGGTGCTTTAACGCCCCGAGAGTCGTTCATGGCAAACGAATTTCCACTATAAAACTCGATGGAAGTACCAGTATTAATTTTGTCATCTTATTTATCAAAACTTACTGCGCATTTAGGAGTAAGCATGCAGTTTAGTGCCTTCAAATACAAAAATAAAATCATGGCAATATTCAATTCCATCAGTCAGATCTCTTGGGAATTGACCAGCCATTAAGATGAATGTTTCCAACTTCCGCTCATTAGTCTCAAATACCTGACAAAACCTGATTGGTGGGTATAAGACTGGTATTACTACGCATTTAGGAGTAAGCATGCTGTTTGGTGCCTTCAAATTAAAAAAATAAATCATGGCAATATTCAATTCCATCAGTCAGATCTCATGGGAATTGGCCAGCCATTGAGATGAATGTTTCCAACTTCCGCTCATTAGTCCCAAATACCTGACATTACATGATTGATGGGTATAAGACTGGTATGGTAATGTACCGCACAAAAAAGTTTCTAATCGCCAGAAATGTTAATTTCATAACAATATGAGCAGGCAAGTCGAAAACATTTAAGACCGAAACGGTACTGGCCAATTTATTGTAAATGAAAAGTCCTTTGTTCGTAAAAAATTTGAATCTCTCTTCAGTTAAACTGACTATTGTCCAAAGGGGTATGACGATTACCTTTTGAGACAAAAGAAAGAAAATTGCCACGTAACAAGTGTTAGCAGTTTCTTACTGTAATATTTACCTTTAAATAGCACCAGGCTTGTAACAAAAATAAGAAGGAGGAAGACATCTTTAAAACCAAAACAAGAATGCTTCAGTTGGAAAGTTGCTTGCGCGCAGTCAGCCTGCATAATCTTATGCTTCGTCGACTCAAACATTCTTGGGTATTCTCTTTACTTCTCGCCTCCCATATCACGATATCGTTTTGAGACAGTGCTGGTTCTGAGTCTGCATCAAAACCCGGACATTTTCTCGTCTTTCCAGTCAAACCAAGCTATCATTATCTTCCGCTCTGTCGAGAAAAACATAATATATTCGTCGGCATCTCTGTAATTCTCGCCTTCCATGTAACGGACACTCTATCGTCTTTTTCGCACACAGTGTTGTTTGGGCCCGGATTCAAAACGGTGTGGATTTTGTAAGACATACGCCGTCCTTGGAATCAAAACAAGAATATTTCAACGACAAAGCAGTCAACACTCATCATCATGCGGTTCATCGAATCAAATTTCTTCCCGTATCTCATCCCCTCTCGCGTTCCATATCACTCACTGTACATCGTCATCTACAGGTTCCGCGTTGTTTTAAAGTCTGGATCCAGCGTCTGTCGGAGTTTGTTTTTGCTGCCTCTGTTCCTGAGGCCCCCTGGTGCTAAGGTGTAAGTTTACCCAAAACATTCCAACATCCACATTCTGCTCGCTGCCTATCTGGCGTCGTGCTGCGACTGCACGTGCTTTTATCTTTGTCTAAATATTGTCCGACATTTAAACTGGGTGTTCTTTTTTGGCAAAACCAGGCGTAGGTTTGCCTCAAACACTGCTATTTTATTTTATTTCTTTTCCTCTTTTAAGTTTATTTGAAACGTGCCTTGTTGAAGTAGGCCGTTTGTATTTCATCCCAGGGCAATTTGAATCCTGACATGGAGCTAAAAAAACATAGCCGAGGATTTTTTTTCCTTGAATTATGAAACTGCACGGGTAGGATCAACAGACATACAGACAAGAACATTCAGACCGACAGACAGATAGATTATTGAGACACAGACGGATAGAGTGGTTCATTGATTGATTGATTGATTGATTGATGTGCTTGCTCATTAATTTATTCCTTTTATTGTGATCTCACCAAAACTAAAAATATGCGGGGTATAATTAGACAGTGCTTTTAGAAGTCTGGAGATATTACAGGGTGCATGTCTGGAATGCTTTACATTTTCACACACGATTTGAGTCCTTAACCATTACGATTCTAACAGCGACAGAGCACGAATATTCTAGAATAGCCACTCAACTTTTTTGTACAGTAGTTCCCTAAAACTCAAAATAATAATTTAAAGCGACTTGATTTGTACTGACTGATTTTTGTTTTTGCGATAAATACCCGCAGATTTTTGAAAGAAAAAAAGACAGAACATGCTGTTTTGGTCCTACTGAGCTGAAGACCATTAGTTAGGTTTCTTTAATCAGATTAGTAGTCACTCTAATACTTCTGATCAACATCGTGAAAACTGCTTCACGCTGAGCTAAAAGCAATAGTTGACCTGAGATCATGAAGCAACAACGAGAGAAGGACAAGGGGGTTGGGGTTTTTTATGGGAAGGGGGTTCAAGACTGATTAGCTCATACAATGTTTGGATGCGGGGGAGGATGGTCCTTGTGAATTTTTTTTGTAAAGAAAGGCGTTGGTGTACATTTGCAAGCATGAGCTTTTCGACGTAGCGACCACTGTGTTTCGATAATAAAGAAAAAAAGAAAGAAAGAAAAACACAACCAAAAAACCCCAAATAAACACAAATTTACAACACCAAAAACAAAACAAAAACAAACAAGTCGCGTAAGGCGAAAATACAACATTTAGTCAAGTAGCTGTCGAACTCACAGAATGAAACTGAACGCAATGCAACGCAGCAAGACCGTATACTCGCAGCATCGTCAGTCCACCGCGCACGGCAAAGGCAGTGAAATTGACAAGAAGAGCGGGGTAGTACTTGCGCTGAGAAGGATAGCACGCTTTTCTGTACCTCTCTTCGTTTTAACTTTCTGAGCGTGTTTTTAATCCAAACATATCATATCTATATGTTTTTGGAATCAGGAACCGACAAGGAATAAGATGAAGGTGTTTTTAAATTGATTTGGACAATTTAATTTTGATAATAATTTTTATATTTTTAATTTTCAGAGCTTGTTTTTTTTATTTTTTTTATCTAAATATAACATATTTATATGTTTTTGGAATCAGAAAATGATAAAGAATAAGATGTACGTAAATTTGGATCGTTTTATAAATTTTTTTTTTTTTACAATTTTCAGATTTTTAATGACCAAACTCACTCATTAGTTTTTAAGCCACCAAGCTGAAATGCAATACCAAACCCCGGCCTTCGTCGAAGATTACTTGACTAAAATTTCAACCAATTTGGTTGAAAAATGAGAGCGTGACAGTGCCGCCTCAACTTTCACGAAAAGCCGGATATGACGTCATCAAAGACATTTATTGAAAAAATAAAAAAAACGTATGGGGATTTCATACCCAGGAACTCTCATGTCAAATTTCATAAAGATCGGTCCAGTAGTTTAGTCTGAATCGCTGTACACACACACACAGACAGACAGACAGACAGACAGACAGACACACACACACACACACACACACACATACACCACGACCCTCGTCTCGATTCCCCCCTCTACGTTAAAATATTTAGTCAAAACTTGACTAAATATAAAAACAACGAATGAACAAACCAGCAAACAGAAAATTAAAACACAATTTCACACACACACACACACACACACACACACACACACACACACACACACACACACACACACACACACACACACACACACACACACACACACACACACACACACACACACACACACACACACACACACACACACACACACACGTGCACGTGAAATGTATATTTCCCGTTCTGATTCCGACGTATGTATACAGAGAATGAAAATGGACTGAAATTGCTGACACGGAGCAGTTATTTTCTGAACCGCAATTAGGGCTACGCCAGTTTACTTTCATCGTTTGAGAGAATCTTTAAAAGTAATGGCGTAATTTACTCTTGTAAAGAAAAGGTGCAACGACACAGATTAGCTCATATTATCAGATTAGTTTTTCCACCATGATGTGTCGCCGTGAAAATGCGATTTGTAAAGCGCGCATATTTGCATGCACACGAGGATACCAGAATACTGACAAATAAAGTTTGCAGAGGAGAATGACTCAAATCCCTCGCTTACTTTTGGGATAGAATCCGCAAACTGCGACGAAGTGGTTTTAAGACATCGCATGCTTACTCCTTACAAGCAGCTGGAGACGTGCATGCAGCATGTATGCATGCAGTTAATAGTGCAGTTTGGAAGCTGTGGGTTGTGATTCGCTTGGACAAATTCATATAGTAGATGTACACTACATTGGGGTGTGCACGTTAAAGATCCCACGATTGACAAAAGGGTCTTTCCTGGCAAAAATGTATAGGCATAGATTAAAATTAAATGTCCACCAAATACCCGTGTGATTTGGAATAATAGGCCGTGAAAAGTAAATATTCGCCGTAATGGCTTGAGATTTACTGGCCGATGTGAATGCGTGATATATTGTGTAAAAAATTCCATCTCACACGGCAGAAATTAATATGTAAAGCGCTTAGAGAACGTCAAGCGCTATATAAATCTCCCATTTAAATAAATAAATAAAATGTTTTCCAGCATATGTAATGTTTCACCGTATAATTATGTGTTAACTGGAATTCGTACTATTTTCTTTTTTCCAAACGCTTGTGAAATTGGAAGAGGAACGTCATCCTGGAGTGCAAGAACTGTACGTGTTACTGACCAGATGGATCTGATTGGTTCTGCCATAAATATGATATGTTTCGGGTCAGCTTGTGAGATGAACGTCTTACCAGCAACAAGAATATTCAAAGAGCAGCCCTACTTTTGACCATGATGTATTTTGTAGACCTGTACATTCTGACGTCTGTCTCGTGAATTTTCTGTTCTTAAAAAATATTAAAACAATGTTGATAAGAGTTTCTCTTTGGTCCTCGAGATCATCCCCGTATGTAGGTGGCATAGTGGCTGCTCCTAACTTCTTTTTATAATGTTTTGTTTGTTTAACGCGTTCCCTAAATTACATTTCGCTGTTAGTCGTAATCTGTCTGTTTTGAATTTCAAAAGACGTCCGAAAAACCAAGAGTCAATCAATCATTTGAAGATGAACTAAGTATTCAATGTCAGAGCTTCTGAAATGCACAATCTCTACCTGCTCTCCCTCCATGCACTGACTGATCGGTTCGCACGTTCGATGATTACTCTGCAAGGTTAAAAGCGTATGATTGATGCCTTTTCAGACAGGTTAAAAGAATGGATAGTGATAGGAAGTTGTTCGCGTGCTGTTCGCTCCCTGTATTGACACTTTGAAAATTGCGCTTTGTTCAAAAGGTGGCGAAGTTTGTCTAGTTTACTTTCATAGTTGTAGTGACTTCGCTTCGAAACAAAACACTACAAACTATTCTTTTTCGCTTCGTTCCGCGGTATTCCTCTGTCTCTGTCTCTGTCTGTGTGTGTGTGTGTGTGTGTGTGTGTGTGTGTGTGTGTGTGTAAACACTGAGGTTGGGGGGAGTGCTAGTAGACCGAAATGAGGTAGGGGGACTCGAGAAGAGAGACTAAGAGAGGGGGGGGGGGGGGGGGGGGGGGGTGGCATGGAGGGTGGGGTGTGTGTGTATGTGTGTATGTGTGTGTGTGTGTGTGTGTGTGTGTGTGTGTGTGTGTGTGTGTGTGTGTGTGTGTGTGCTAGATTTTCGTGTTTTCGCTTTTGTTCTGCTGTTGAGTGTCCACGTGTACTTACATAGTGATGACGTAATGTAATTAGGAGCACTGTTGGCAGTTTTTGTGGCACAATCTCCTGCCACTGGGCTCTTTTAGTCATTTAGGAGTTTTCTCCTTTGTAATCAGTCAGTGTGATTGATAAACGATGCGTTACCTTCAACATTTTGAAATGGCCCTTCACGAGACAGCTTCGTTTTGAATATTGTTTTCACAAACCGAGGTCCCTTCGTGTACACTACATTGGGTCGTGCACGGTAAAGATCCCACGATTGACAAAAGGGTCTTTCCTGGCAAAATTGTATAGGCATAGATAAAAATGTCCACCAAAATACTCGTGTGACTTGGAATAATAGGCCGTGAAAAGTAGGATATGCGCCGAAATGACTGCGATCTGCTGGCCGATGTGAATGCGTGATGTATTGTGTAAAAAAATTCCATCTCACACGGCATAAATAAATCCCTGCGCCTTGAATATGTGCGCGATATAAATTGCATTAAAAAAATATATATAAAAATCCCTGCGCTTAGAACTGTACCCACGGAATACGCGCGATATAAGCCTCATATTGATTGATTGATTGATTGACTTTATCGTCTATTCTCTATTCACACGATGATCCCCCCCCCCCCCCCCAGATTTCATTCATGTATATATCCCTTTCCCATTCATGCAAGTTTCGTATCCCTTTCCCGTTCATGCATGTTTCCTGTCGATGTTCCTTTCCTGCTCTGGTATGCTTCCCGGCCCATTTTATTTTCATGTAAGTTTAAAATCTGTTACCATTTCATGTATGTTACCTGTACCTTTTCCGTTCATGTATGCTCCCTATTCTGGTCTTTTTCATGTATGTTTCATATCCTGTTTCATGTCATGTATGTGTCCTATTCCGCTTTTTTCATCTATGTTTCAAATCCCTTCCCCGTCCATGTCTATATTTCTTATCCCTTTTCCGTGTTTGTATGTTTCACATTCCTTTCCACGTCATGTATGTTTCCTGTCCCTTGTCTGCTTTTCCATGCGAGAGTAAAAGACAAACGTTTGCATATCGACCTGATGTGTCACTGAACATGTCATCTTTGTTTTTCTGTTGTGGCAGGGGAGATGTTGTGACCAACCGCGAATATAAGACCACATTTGTTTGGTTTTTGTTCACCGGTGAATAGAAAGGACAGCACTGTCATTGAATGATGGTCTGATCAATATGATGCATGTTATTTCACACAACCCGTCCTGTTATCTTAAAACCGCTGCACAGCCTTGGAAACCGGGTGATCATATTTCATTTCTCCTTATGTTTCTATCGCACCAACATGTACGCTAGCAGGTTGCTTTACAGACCTGTACGGTCTGTGTTATCAGCTTTTATTCACATCTGTTGCATTTCGGCCAATGGGATGTTTGTTTTTGTCGTCCTGCTGCTGTTTTGTCTCCTTTCGATTATTGTTGCACAGAATTCCCAGAAAGGCGTATATATATATAATCGGCTTGGTCCTTTTTTTTGGTGTTTCACTGTCAAGTATATATGCCGTTTTTCGTTTTCTTTCTTTTCAGTAACCTTAATCTAGACTTCTACACTTATTTGTGTGGCTTAAAGGTAGAGCAACCCATCTCGTTCGAAGGATTATGTATACCACCAGTAAATCCGCTCATGTTTTCACATGCAGTGAGAGCATCCTTCCACTTGGACACACACCAACAATTAACAGTGTGAATACCGCATGTGCAACCGCAACATGGTGGCCTAGTGGTAAGGCGTCCGCCCAGTGAGCGGGAGGTCGTGGGTTCGAAGACTTTAAATTTGGCAATCTAGTGGCTGCTCCGCCTGGCGTCTGGCATTATGGGGTTAGTGCTAGGACTGGTTGGTCCGGTGTCAGAATTATTTGACTGGGTGAGACATGAAGCCTGTGCTGCGACTTCTGTCTTGTGTGTGGCGCACGTGAAATGCCAAACTGCATGAGCAGCACCGCCCTGATATCACCCTTCGTGGTGGACTGGGCGTTAAGCAAACAAACAAACAAACATACCGCATGTGCAGAGTGCCACTTTTAATTTTAGGAATTACATTCGTAAATGACACCCGCGTCAAGCCACGAAATCAATTCACACACAAAATCACACTCTGCACAGGAAGCAGCCGGTATTGATTTTTGGTATATGTTTAAGTGCATGGTAAGATGCTCTTATCAAATGTAAAGTCCTTGGCAGATATGAGGTGGTGTATTGTTTACACGGGAAGGACGGGCCCTCTCACTTATCACTTTACCCTTACTGTGATACATATACAATTACTTCCCTGTTTACGGACTGGCTATTTGTAGTCGTTCAGATCTAGCTGTGTTTGTTCTTTTATCTTATAAGAAAACTGTATTTACATTCTTTCTCTGAAGATACTCATTTCATACGTTCACATTCAGTCCTGGCTAGACTAGCTACACCGCGTCTGGTCAGGCAGAACCGAAATAGAAGGCACGTCAAAATAATCCTGTAAGGACCAGTTTGTGTTTTTCTAATACCTCCCCCCCCCTCCTCCTCCCAATCGTTCCATTCAGGATACTGCTTTCGACACCCAAAAGCGAATCCAAACAGCACTGCCAGTTTCCTAGTGTGCCTTTGGAATGTCAATACCCATCCTTCAGCAGTGGCCAATGTTTTTGGAACCCACGTCTTATCACCACTGCATGTCCACAAAGATATCGCTGGGGCAAAATGTGGGAACGATTGTTTTGTTTGTACACACTACTTTAACATTGGCACCATGATTTATTGATGGTTTTTTTTTAAATCAGCTTGACTACCGACATTCTTTGAGATGTGTAGATGCTTGTGATGTTTTGTAAAGCTGCCCTACTCCTAATTTAGACCTGCGTGTAAAGAACGCTAATTATATTCATCCAGGTGTGTACCTGGGATGACAGGCGCAATGGCCAAGTGGTTTTGGCGTCGGTCTTCCGTGAGAAATATTCGGGCTTCGAATCCCAGCCGCGGCTGGTGAGTTAAGGGTGGAGGTTTTCCAATCTCCCCGGTCAACTTATGTGCAGACCTGCTCGTGCCTTGTTTCCCTTATTTCCCTTGTTTCCCTTATTTCCCTTATTTCCCTTATTTCCCTTATTTCCCTTCTTTCCCTTGTTTCCCTTGTTTCCCTTATTTCCCTTCGTGTGTGCATGCATGCACAAGACCAGGTACGCAACACAAAGATCCCGTGATCCATGTGACAATTCGATGGGATATAGAAACACGGATACACACAGATCGCATCACCCCAACCCGGAGTATGGATGTCTAAATGGTGAGTGAAAACCAGTCATTTACTTTAAAACCTACTCATGCAAAACATGAGTGCACGTGGCAGTTTCAGACCATAAACAAAGAAGAACGAGAGGGACCTGGGATGTGGGCATCCTTCCTCGGGAACGCATGGTATACATTTATGGCCTGGGTGATTTATCTAAGAGTTAAACATTGTTGCTGTATTAATTTCATACCCCCCCCCTCCGGGTTAGAGGGAAGAATTTACCCGATGCTCCCCAGCATGTCGTAAGAGGCGACTAACGGATTCTGTTTCTCCTTTTACCCTTGTTAAGTGTTTCTTGTATAGAATATAGTCAATTTTTGTAAAGATTTTAGTCAAGCAGTAGGCTTATGTAAGAAATGTTAAGTCCTTTGTACTGGAAACTGGCATTCTCCCAGTAAGGTAATATACTGTACTACGTTGCAAGCCCCTGGAGCAAATTTTTGATTAGTGCTTTTGTGAACAAGAAACAATTGACAAGTGGCTCTATCCCATCTCCCCCCTTTCCCCGTCGCGATATAACCTTCGTGATTGAAAACGACGTTAAACACCAATTAAAGAAAGAAAGAAATTAATTTCATAATTGGCACCTCTGTTTCAATATGCCAAATGAATTCAGCAAAGAATCCTCACTGTGCACAGAATAAAACGCGAACCTGCTGATTTCGTGTATGTGCATAAGTAAAAGTAGCTCATTTTCCATGTAAAAGTCTGCACAGAGCAGTAGTGTCACGCTCGTTAAAACGCCAGTCGTTCGTCTGTTTCCCTCTTTGTTTTTTTCTGTCTATCCGCCTGCCTTCTGCTTCTCTGCCACTCTCTTTGCCATTCTGTTTGTTCGTCCGTCCGTCTGTCCGCCTGTCTGTCCGTCTATTTGTCCGTGTCTCACCTTTTTCCTCCCCCAACCCCGTCTTCACTTTTTGTCCCTTGCTCGTGTCTGTTAGAAGAAACGAATTGAGTGCACTTGGTTACAACATAGACCAAATAGCCTGGACCGCCAACTCGCCTTCGAGGTTACCACGCCGTGGATGGTGGCACGCCTAGTTTTGTCCACCGCAGGAACAACACCCAATTCATTCCCCCGCACGCGAAAGCAAAATTGTTATCTCGCAAAGGAATTGCCCTGTGAAGGTACGTTGTGGCAAATCACATTATTAAGTATAGATATTCTAAAGCAGAATTGCCTAGGCTATATGTATAATATGTAATTTATGTCTTGTTGTGTACTCGTGAACAGTGGCGTTCGATTTTCTGCCGAAGTCCGTGAAAATTATACAGAGAGGTCTCAATTTCGTACAAATTAACCTAGAACTACCATTTAAAGCACTATTTTAATACTCACAGTTTAATCTTCGATACCTTGCAGCCTTGTATGCGCGTTTTTGGGCACCAGCATCGTGGATAAGCTGCTCTAATCTAGCGTTATTTTGTGGTACTCGATTCTCAGTGGGTAAGGTCCCCCGCAGACACCAGATAAGGTCCCCCGCATTTTTGACCAAGCTGCGGGGGATCTTACCCCGTCAAATTTTACTGTTGATCTTTGAACCGATCGTGAGTCTAAACTAAGGTAAGCTTAAACTTAAAAATGAAGAGCAGTATCCATAAGTAGGTTGACTTTGACCAGCAAAAAGATTTAAGCCCTTCTGTTGACCGTGCTTTGTGTTATTTCATCATTTTTAACGTGGGAGACAGTATTTCTGACTTGTCTTGATGACATTTCTTCTCTTATGTAGTACACGAGAGTGTAAATGGTAAGACAACTAGCTGATCCAATGCAAAATAAAGTACCGAACAGTATGATGTAAACTTCAATACTAGAAAGTCTGGTTATCTACTATTTTAAGGCATTAATTTGGAGACACCTACCATGTTGTTCGTCTTGCGGGGGAACGAATTGGGTGTTGTTCCTGCGGTGGAAAAAACTAGGCGTGCCACCATCCACGGCGTGGTTACGACGCTCGACTTTCAGGGGCGCTTAGCGTCCGGTTTGAAAGGCCAGCGATTCGAAGACAGTGAAAAGAAAGCACGCTCCAGTTATTTGTGACAATGGGAGGTGACAATGAACTGGATTTTCCAAAACTCCAAACTAAACTTAACAAAACTCATCGAAAAACATGTTCCATATGCACTTTTGCTGAGTTTATTTTAGCATTTTCAGAACTTACCTCGGCAACTTCGTCCATGTTTACAATCGACACCGGATATGACATCCCCCTGATTTCTGAAAGGCCATGTAAGCGTAGGTTCCTAAATGCGAGAGGCCGCTACCTCGTAATAGAGAGAAAGAGCGGAGAGAGAGCTAGTTGGCGGTCCAGGATAAATGGTCTATGGTTACAAGTATAGTCTCGGTACCCCTTCCACGGGACTGCGTGACACCGTCCTGATTTCTCTCGTAGCCCATATCTCCCCTCTCTGTCAACACCAAAAAGTCAGTTGTACAGCCTTTGTCTCCTACCCTCTAGAAAAGAAGTAAAAAGGAAACGAAAAAAAAGAAGAAGAAAAAGAAGAAGCAAAAGAAAGAGAAGAAGGAAGAGCAAGACCTCAGCGAACAGCACACGCAGACCCCTCAGTCCCATTTCCTGTCTTGTCGTGTGGCCTTCTGATTGCAGTCAGCCCTTTCAAGGCGTGTACTGACTTTTCTCAACAATTCCAGCCGTTTTCTGGGGAATACCAGCCGTTTCAGAGTTATCCGGTTCAGGGTGTACTGGGCCATCTTGACGTGACAGCATTTCCCTTTCTAACGTTCTGAAAATCGTTATTTTCGCAAGCCGAACGACCGATGTCTTTGTACCACATGAATAAAACGTACACTCCTTTATTCAAGGTGGGGTTTTCAAGAAACGCTCGGAGTCGAATTCGTTCTAGTGTTATACAGAAGTGTCTGGGAAAAATCCACACCTAGAGAATGCACGTGTGCTTCTCCCACCGCGTCAGTCTAGTCCAAAACCTACCCTCTGCTGCTATTGTTTTTAGTCTCGGCAAGCTGTGATGACCAATATCTGGTCACGTGTGTTTTGGCAGCGCCCCCTCGCGCCTCTCACAAACATTATGATAGGGAGGGGAGAGAAGCGAGATTGGCAAAGCAGACGTCAGCTCTTTCATCAGGCCACGGTTGAGGCAATGGTCGGCTATGGCGTCAACATTAACAACTCGCTGACGGGGTGTGATGGGATATTAAGAAACTAGACTCTGCGTTGAAGAGTAGTGGTGGTGGTGACAGGAGGGGGTAGGGGGTTCTCTGTCTCTGTCAGTCTGTGTCTGTCTGTCTGTATTCAGTTTGCCGCTGTCAGCGTGAGTTCGATCCCAGGTTCGGCGGAAATTTATTTCACAGAGTCAACTTTGTGTGCAGACTCTCTTCGGTGTCCGAACCTCCCCCCGTGTACACTACATTGGGTGTGCACGTTAAAGATCCCACGATTGACAAAAGGGTCTTTCCTGGCAAAATTGCTTAGGCACAGTTAATAATTGTCTACCTATACCCGTGTGACTTGGAATAATAGGCCGTGAAAGGTAAATATGCGCCGAAATGGCTGCAATCTACTGGCCGTATAAAATTTCATCTCACACGGCATCACTGCAGAGCGCCTAGAACTGTACCCACGGAATATGCGCGATATAAGACTCATTGATTGATTGATTGTCTCTCTGTCTCTCTCTCCTCCCTCTCTCTCTCTCTCTCTCTCTCGCGGAGACGAGACGGCACGAGTCCGAGCAGGGCGTATTTCTGACTGCTGCGATATATCCAGCTCGAAATCTTGAAATATTCCCTCACCATGTCTGTTGTTGGACTCCAAACCGCAGGGAAAGTCGCACTAGAGGCCCTGCTGACAGAAAACCAACTCACATCGTGGAAAGTGTCATCTGAGGCCAGAAAACCCGTTGTTGTTTTGCGACTTACCAGCCTCGACACAGCCGCCATTACCACCCCTACAAGCGCTGGCCAGAAGTTTCGTCGCAAGCGACCGAGTCAATTGCGACGAGATGCCAGGAGGGCAGACTTTCTTTCTTTATTTATTTGGTGTTTAACGTCGTTTTCAACCACGAAGGTTATATCGCGACGGGGAAAGGGGGGAGATGGGATAGAGCTACTTGTGAATTGTTTCTTGTTCACAAAAGCACTAATCAAAAATGTGCTCCAGGGGCTTGCAACGTAGTACAATATATTATACGTTATTTGCGTGTTTGACCAAAATATGACATTTTACACAGATCGAGACAGTCATTGTTCTCCGAGACCGCGCTAGCGGTCGAGGTGAACAATGACTGTCGAGATCTGTGTAAAATGTCATATTTTGGTCAAACACGCAAATAACATTTATGTATCGATCGAATTCCTTTCAGGTACTATGACTTTGTTGTTGTTTTGACGATTGAACGAGCACACAAACACATGCATGCAATCCACATGCAATCAAACACATAAGCTTCATATTTGGGCGTTTCAGGTTGACCGAAACTTCAAAGGAACTACAAAACACACGTCATGTACTCACTTTGTTGTTGTTTTGACATTGAACAGCACACACACATGCAATCAAACACATGACGTTTTTTTTTTATTTAGTTCCTTTGAAGTTTCGGTCAACCTGAAAAGCCAAATTATAAAGTTTTGTCGGCCTCTGACGTCACATGACTCAAAGAAGGGAAATCCAATCCCCAATCGATACATTACCTTACTGGGAGAATGCAAGTTTCCAGTACAAAGAACTTAACATTTCTTACATACTGCTTGACTAAAATCTTTACAAAAATTGACTATATTCTATACAAGAAACACTTAACAAGGGTAAAAGGAGAAACAGAATCCGTTTGTCGCCTCTTACGACATGCTGGGGAGCATCGGGTAAATTCTTCCCCCTAACCCGCGGGGAGTAGGAGGGCAGACGATTTCGCAAAATCAAAACACCACCAGGAACAACAAGCGCAGCATATACAGGCAAGTTCTTATCTTCACCCTACCTCTCTTTTTTCGCCAACCCCGGAGAAGAAATGCAATGACAAAGACGATGACATGTATGACAGCCAGTTTCAACAGGCCAACCTTCCAGTGGTGTCGCCATTGTCACATCGTGACAGTTCAGCACGTGCAAGTCGTGACCCGGATAACCCTGAACGAGCGAGACGATTTGAAAGCGTGCCAACAACAGACACAGCAAAGCATGGTCAGTCATGCGCGAGTCCTACCACTGTCTGTTTTGTAAACAAACCAATCGATATGGATAATGATTGTGAAGAACACTGTAACATGGATATGTATGAAGGGGCAGGCGCTGAGGGGGGAGGTACGGACGAGGAGCGAGCCGTCGAAGATATAGCTGTACAGGCCGGCTTTTCCTTGGACGACATGTTTGACCAAGTTGGTCAAGTCAAGAACAGAAGAAAGCAGGAAAATCTTAGAGACAGTCGGCGAAATCAGCCCTTCTACAACGTAGTGACAGACGAGCGATACGACAAACTAGTACGACAAACTACAAACTAGTATTAGTTTGTGAGTCAGACGACTTGATCCTGAGATACGACATGACAGAGAACAAAGTGACACACTGGTACATCAAAATGCACAAGACGGTCGTCACACAGCTTGAAGACTACACAGAACGATGCCTTCGCAGATGGACCCCCCTGACCAGTGGCGACTTCGCGGAAGAACGGCAGCATGCGACAAAAGACTTGAAAGTTTTGGCGGCGGTTGTGAGACTGTACCTCGGTTAAAGTGAAAGCAACGACACGGTTTGCCGTACAAAGACTGTGTGTGTGACGGACATTTCTTACACACGTGAGCAAACAGCTCGCTATAGGACTTTCCAGTAGCGAGAAAATACATCTCGAAAGTGTACATCATTCGGTTTCGAAAAGAACACTGTACTTTGACCTCCCCTCCCCCCACTCCCTTGCAAAAGGCTAACAGCTTATATGCATTAAACATTCGTATTCGTATCGTATTCTCTCTCTCTCTCTCTCTCTCTCTCTCTCTCTCTCTCTCTCTCTCTCTCTCTCTCTCTCTCTCTCTCTCTCTCTCTCTCTCTCTCTCTCTCTCTCTCTCTCTCTCTCTCTCTCTCTTGCTGCCGCTGTTGTTGTTGCTGCTGCTATTGTTGAGTTGTTGTTTAGCACTTCGGCTTGTTCGACATTGTTCATTGTCTAAATGTACAGTGTTAAATCTACATAATGATTAGTGTGAAATATATTCTTGTCTTTGAAAACACCTTCAGCCCGGATACGACGCGGTTATTAACATGTTGAAGGTGATGTTTTTGCTGTTGTTGATGCTGCTACGTTCGATGTTAACGGTAAGAATTTGAACCATGAACATCTGCGTCAGCACTCTAGGCTGAGGTGTACGAACCGTAAGTGGGTGCCACCCAAACGGGAGAGAACAAACTGCAGGGTCTGATTGGTTTAAACACAATTTTATTCAAAATACATGACATGAAACAATTGACAAAAATGCAGCTAGGACACGAACTCAAGCAGATGCTTATTTGACGTGACCATAACAATGCTAAGTTACACATGTTCTCATGATGGTGGACAACACAATTATTAACCAGAAGAACAAAATGTAGGAGGGTGGGGTATGGGGAACTTAATCAAAACAGGAGGATTTACAGAGAGAAAAAAGATAATAAAAAAAATTAATAAAATAAAAAAATTAAAAAAATTAAAAAATAAAATAATAAGGTGAGACTATGAATGAAGCGCGTGGGACGAGAACATCGATGCTGAGACATGCAATAAGTAAGTTCAGATAAATGTACATTTTCATGGAGAGGGCAGCATAGTTCCTTACGAATGTATGGAAGAAAACAACCACACACACACACACACACACACACACACACAAAAGAGAACAGCAAAACAAAAACAAAAACTCAATGATAATTATTACTTATGTTAAATATGTAATTGATGCAACAACACTGAGAGGCGGGTTTACGTTCTCCTGCACACAAACATACACAATACCAGTACGTGGTCTGATTCGTTGAAATCACAACAAATCTCAAATTCAACCAATCCAACACCACGGCTGGCTCCCACCCGGTTGGTAACTTTCTCGTGCACGTCAGCCCTGGTTGAAATGATGTGTCTAGAATGAGATGGAACAAGGAGAACCTGTTGGACAGCTCTGATTTCACTGAGCGCATTAGTTTGACTATTTATTGATTTATTGATAAATTCAGATGTTTGGTGGAAATCTTAGCAGGTAATTGATTGATTGATTGATTGATTGATTGATTATAGTTTAAGTTACAATGTTGTTGGGAAATGTCGGCTTTTTGACGTTTATGCTTCTGACACGGAAGCTATTTTATGCTGAGTGTGGTCGAGTTTATTTGAAAAGTATATTTTTTGTGAAAACAAGGAAAACTCTTAACATTGCTCGATTTGCCGTCCTACTTCTTCAACTGTTTGGTTGGAATTCTTTATTTTTAGTTTGTTTTTCACATTTGCTTGAAATATGCAGCACGTTTGTGTTTGATGTGAACATGAACTATGAGAAACTCCAGCGCCTGAATGGTGCTCCTCACTTGACTGAGTTTTGACCTTCTTTGAAGACTTTTTAAATGAGAAACCCTGTAGGTATGTGTGAACTAATATTTAGTTTGGTTTTCAACTTTGCTTTTTACAGCACGCATGTTTTTAACTTTTATTATTTAAATTTTTGTATGAAGCATCAGAAACCCCAGATTCTGATTTATTCTCACTCCCCCCCCCCCCCCCCCCCCCCCTCCCCACTTGACTGAGTGTTGACCCTCTTAGAAGACTTGTTAATGTCGGTTTGCAACAACTTTGCACACTGAAATTCATCACGCTTTTTCTGACGCTTTGATTGCATGACTTTGTGAAATACCCGTCAAGCAAAAAGAGAGTCGAGCAAATGAAATCAATCATTTGTTGCATGACTAAGATGTGAATCTCCTGTTAATTTTGACAGCAGCTGCAGGCTGTTTTGAGAATGTGTTGACCATCTTTGAGT